>NC_057797.1:106460642-106686746 GCF_018294505.1 Triticum aestivum
GGACGGGGCAATGCATATCGTTAGCGATCGGGTGAGTCAGGAGTCCACATTCTGAGGCCTGGTTAATGAGATGTTTTAAGACATCGGCCACCAGAATGAAAAGATAGGGAGAGAGGGAGTCACCTTGTCGCAAGCCTTGGCGGCACTGGAACCAGGGCCCCGGTTTACTGTTGAGAAGAACGGCCGAGCTGGTCGTGATGTTTAGACTGTGCACCCAGCGACACCAGAGCGGGGGGAATCCTTGAGCCTTCAGGATGTTGGCAAGGCCGGTCCAAGAGACTGAGTCAAAGGCCTTGTGGAAATCTAGCTTAAGGACGATTGCCGGTAGCCGACGCTTGAAATAGGTTTGGACTAGATCAGTAGCGTGAAGAAAATTTTCGGCAATCCCGCGTCCTCTGACAAAGCCGGTTTGATCATAGTGAATGAGTTGAGTGATGAGGGGTTGAGCCCTTAGAGAGAGGCACTTGAACGTTAGCTTGACAGAGCAATTTTGGAGGGAAACTGGCCTATAATTCTCAGGCAAGGCGGCATCCGATTTTTTGGGAAGGAGCACAATGTGGGCAGTGTTGATTCGCTGAAGATCAGCGGTGCCCGCATGGAATTTGTTCAGCAGATTGAGGAGATCTGTTTTGACTAGGTTCCAATTGGATTTGTCGAAAGACGGGCCAAAGCCGTCCGGTTCGGGGCTAGCGTCGTCCTTCATGGCCCAAAGGGCTACCTTAATTTCTTCTAGGGTAAAAGGCTTCAGGAGATCAGAGGCTTGGGTTGCGTTGATTGTGTTAGGCAAAAGCAAACTTTCGAGGTTGAAGGAGGTGGACACGGGAGCGCTCGTGCCTACCAAATTCTTGAAAAAGAGAAGGAGGACCGCTTCCTTGTTAGAGTGAGTGGAGAAGGTGAGACCTTCATGAGTGAGAGACTTGATTTGATTTTTGCGATGCCTAGCGGACGCACAGATGTGCATATAGGCCGAGTTTTCGTTGCCAAAAACGCAGTCTTTGATTTTTGCATGTTGCCTCCAGTAGGCAGCAATGGCAGCATTGTGGCGGTGTAGAGATAGCTTGACCGCAATTCGAAGAGTAGACTCGAGGTGGGTAAGAGGCCGGGCCTCCTCAATCTTGTCTAGGAAGTTGATAATAGCATGACAATTCAGAGCTAGAGTTTTTGGAGAACGACGGTTTGACAACCACTGTTTGGCCATGTTTCTGGTGCATTTTAACTTAAGGGAGAGAACCCCGGCGGCGCCAAGGTGGTCATGACGGGCACCAACGCTTGTCCAATTTATAGCCACCTTCTCCCTAAATAGTGGTATGTTTAGGAGTGAGCGATCCAAGCGAAAAACTGAAGATTTGGGTATAGTTGTTTTGGCCGAAAGGCGAATGGGAACATGATCCGAGGTTGTGCGAGTGATTGAAGAAAGTGAAGTATCCGGGAACTTTGTGGCCCAAGGGACGTTGGCAAGCGCCCTATCCAGCCGCACAAGGATGGGCACCTCTTGCTGGTTCGACCAAGTAAAGCGGCGGTCGAGCAGAGGGAGGTCCTGAAGCTGCAGCGTGTTGATAGTAAAGGAGAAAAGATGAGTTTCGTTCATGTTGAAGTGGGAGGAGGATTTGTCCGATGGTCGGAGCGTGATGTTAAAATCTCCAATTATCATCCAAGGGCAGGAGATGTCCGTTTTAAGATCCACGAGAGATTGCAGGAACAAGGGCTTTAGAGCATGACCGCAAGGCTCGTACACATTTGTGACCGCAAAGGAGAGATCGTCGGCCTGTGAGTCAAACCAACAGGTTAGGGAAAAAGAACCATGAATTACTTTGGTGCAAGACAGAAGATTGTCGTCCCAAGCGGTGATAATCCCGCCGGCGGATCCAACAGCAGGGGCGGAGTGGAAGGATCTAAGGATGGGCGGAAGAAAGGAGATAGCCTTAAAGTGGGAGATGCCAGGGAGTTTTGATTCTTGCAAACACAGCACAGAGCACTTAGACGAAGAGATAGCGGCTTTTACGTCAGTACATTTTTTGTGCCAACCCAGCCCGCGCACATTCCAAGAGATAATCGTGATTTCCTTAATCATTAATAACTGGAGTGGCAACATAGCATAACCACTCTAGGGTGGTAGACACATTAACGGTGGAGCGTTCCGAAACAGGGAGAAAGAGGGTACAGCTGGCGAGAAGAAGAGATGAAATAATTAGGGGGAGATTACTGCTAGGGAAATAAGGAGGGGTAGCATGCAGGTGACGCGTCCTACAGAAAGAACTACAACTAAAACTGTTGGTGGAGTTGAAGTTGCAAGAATAAGCCGGTAGGTGGTGGCGCTGCCGCAAAACGAGGATAGGTAGGCCGTCACACATTGTCGCCGGATGGCACCAGGTTGAGGTCGAACTTGGGGACACCACATGCCTCCGCCAGCTCAAGCGCATCTTGGCGGGGGAGGGGCGGAACGCCCTCCGCGGCAAGCTCCAGGAGCTCCGCGGCTGGCAGGAGAAGCTCGCGTGACGGGGCCGCACGCTTCCTTCCTTCCAGCTTCTGCTCCTTTCTGAGCATAACCTTCTCAAGCATCGTCATGCGGTTGGGGTTCTCTCCCTCCCGGATGCGTGCACTGCGACACGTGAAGAAGATCTTGGGCGAGGCCGCACGGGGAGGAAGATCAGCGAGGGGGTCAAGGGTTGGCGCCGGGGTAGACAGGGACAGCGGTAGCAGCGGCATGCCCTCTGAAGCGCCCTCCTCGATATGCATGGGCTAGGTTGGAGTCGGAGGAGAAGGCAACCGCGGCAGCAGCGGCATGCCCTCCGGAGCGCCCTCCTCGAGCTGCATGGGCTGGGGGGCAGGGAACGGTGGCAGGCCTTGTCGAAGCGCTCGATGGCCTGCATGACCTGCTCCTCGCCGTCGCAGCCGGGGGTGAAGGAGCAGCCGCGGAAGTCATTGTAGATCACCTCGGCGTCCGTGAATGGAGCGTGGGAGGGGCCGACCATAGCCGCCCGGTCGAGGTAGCCGATGGAGCAGGCCGCGAGGTTGGCGACGAGCAGCTTGGGCGAGCCCGCCGGGCTCATGGGGATGCGGTAGAACCGGCGCTCGCTGCCGACGCCTTGGACGCGCACGTCGTAGAAGCCCTTGAAGAGCTTGACATGCATGGATTTTGGCCGGGCCGTGAGGGGCACCGCGCAGACGAGAGGCTTGTGGTTTGCCATCATGGTAAGGCCACCGGGCAGCTGCACCACCCGGTCATCGTGGCCCTCGTCGGTTGGCGGCGGTGGTGGCGCGGAGAGGTTGGGGTCCATGCCTCCGGGGAAGTCGCCACCGTCACCGTGCCCACCATGGCTGCCCCCACCTCCATTGTTGTCGTCGTCGTCGGAGTCTGGCCCCGCAAAGGCAGGGTCCGGCAGGAGCTATTGAGAGTGGATAACAAGGACGGAGGCGATGGCCCCAAGGCCAGAGAACCCGTGGATAGTAATGGTGTGAGGAACGTCGGTGAGAGTGCGGGATTTGATGGAGACAAGTACGGCGGAGTAGTCAACCCCAGTCAAGCAAACTGGGTCGATCTGGATAGGGCATGCGAAAGGGACAATTGAGTTGATGATGGTGGGCATGAACCAGTACTCTAGTGGAAAGACTTTGATGTGTAGGGCAGAGACCGTGCCCAGGCGGAAAAGGAAGCGGTTTTCGGTATCTTCGTGGCGGACTAGGTTGACTGTGTTTAGTGGGCACGTGAGTGGGCTGTTGAGGATGGAAATCTCTCTCTCATAGGCCGAGCCATAGACGACTAGACCAGCGCCATAGGAGGAAGCCCTAATGAGGACAGGCGGGTTGCCACCCCCGGTTTGAAGTGCATGGCGAATGTAAGCTTGGGGAGAGGGATGGGGTGGGTTGACGATGGTGAAAGCAGGATTTTGGAAATGCTCAATAGGTGTGTAGGGCATGAAGACATTGGCGAAGTCGCGACGGTGTCGAGGCGGGGAGGAGAGAAACACGGATTGGGTTGCATCCGAATCGGTGGACTCATCCCCCGATTCGAACTCCACCTCCTTCGGGTCTTCTTCCTCATCGACGGCCGCATCGTCGACCTCCGCGGCTTGAGTCTGCTCCGGGAAGGAGAACACACGGGGAGAGGGCGAGCGGGCAGGGGGCAGGTCATGCTCCTCCTCAGAGGAAGCGGGCTCGAGCGGGATGAAGTCAGCCATGGGAGCGGAGGGAGGCTGGCTAGGAGGAGTGGCTGGTGTGTGTGAGCTTTGCGTAGCTTGCGCGGAGGAAGAAGGAGTGGAGAGGCTGGGATCAGTGCTGGTGATTGACAAGTGGGCGGAAGGGGGGGTAAATGTTGGAAATATGCCCTAGAGGCAATAATAAAAGGATTATTATTATATTATTTCCTTGTTCATGATAATTGTCTATTGTTCATGCTTTAATTGTATTATCCGGAAATCGTAATACATGTGTGAATACATAGACCACAATGTGTCCCTAGTGAGCCTCTAGTTGACTAGCTCATTGATCAACAGATAGTCATGGTTTCCTGACTATGGACATGGGGATGTCATTGATAACAGGATCACATCATTAGGAGAATGATGTGATGGACAAGACCCAATCCTAAACATAGCACAAGATCGTATAGTTCATTTGCTAAAGTTTTCCAATGTCAAGTATCTTTTCCTTAGACCATGAGATCGTGTAACTCCCGGATACCGTAGGAGTGCTTTGGATGTACCAAACGTCACAACGTAACTGGGTGACTATAAAGGTATACTGCAGGTATCTCCGAAAGTGTCTGTTGGTTTGACACGGATCAAGACTGGGATTTGTCACTCCGTATGATGGAGAGGTATCATTGGGCCCACTCGATAATGCATCATCACAATGAGCTCAAAGTGACCAAGTGTCTGGTCACGGGATCATGCATTACGGTACGAGTAAAGTGACTTGCCGGTAACGAGATTGAACGAGGTATTGGGATACCGACGATCGAATCTCGGGCAAGTAACATACCGATTGACGAAGGGAATTGTATACGGGGTTGCTTGAATCCTCGACATCGTGGTTCATCCGATGAGATCATCGAGGAGCATGTGGGAGCCAACATGGGTATCCAGATCCCGCTGTTGGTTATTGACCGGAGAGCGATCTCGGTCATGTCTACATGTCTCCCGAACCCGTAGGGTCTACACACTTAAGGTTCGGTGATGCTAGGGTTGTAGGGATATGTATATGCAGTAACCCAAATGTTGTTCGGAGTCTCGGATGAGATCCCGGACGTCACGAGGAGTTCCGGAATGGTCCGAAGGTAAAGAATTATATATAGGAAGTGCTATTTCGGCCGTCGGGACAAGTTTCGGGGTCACCGGTATTGTACCGGAACCACCGGAAGGGTCCCGGGGGTCCACCGGGTGGGGCCACCTATCCCGGAGGGCCCATGGGCTGAAGTGGGAAGGGATCCAGCCCAAAGTGGGCTGGGGCGCCACTTCCCTAGGCCCATGCGCCTAGGGTGGGGGAAACCAAAGGGGGGCGCCCCCTTGCTTGGGGGGCAAAGCCCCCCACCCCTTGGCCGCCGCCCCCTAGGAGATTGCATCTCCTAGGGCCGGCGCCCCCCTAGGCCCCCTATATATAGTGGGGGGATGGAGGACTTCTTACCTTTGCCTGGTGCCTCCCTCTCCTCTCCAACACATCCTCCTCCTCCATAGAGCTTGGCGAAGCCCTGCCGGAGTACTGCAGCTCTATCACCACCACGCCGTCGTGCTGCTGTGGAGCCATCTTCCTCAACCTCTCCTTGCCCCTTGCTGGATCAAGAAGAAGGAGACGTCACACTGACCGTCCTACGTGTGTTGAACGCGGAGGTGCCGTCCGTTCGGCGCTATGATCTCCGGAGATTTGGATCACGTTGAGTACGACTCCCTCATCCCCGTTCTTTGAACGCTTCCGCTCGCGATCTACAAAGGTATGTAGATGCATCCGATCACTCATTGTTAGATGAACTCATAGATGGATCTTGGTGAAACCGTAGGAAATTTTTTGTTTTCTGCAACGTGCACCAACAGTGGCATCATGAGCTAGGTCTATGTGTAGTTCTCTTGCACGAGTAGAACACAATTTGTTGTGGGCGTTGATGTTGTCAACTTTCTTGCCGCTACTAGTCTTATCTTTCTTCAACGGTATTGTGGGATGAAGCGCCCCGGACCAACCTTACACGTACGCTACGTGAGACCGGTTCCACCGACTGACATGCACTCGTTGCATAAGGTGGCTGGCGGGTGTCTGTCTCTCCCACTTTAGTTGGAGCGGATTTGATGAAAAGGGTCCTTATGAATGGTAAATAGAAGTTGACAAATCACGTTGTGGCTTTCACGTAGGTAAGAAAACGTTCTTGCTAGAACCCTATTTCAGCCACGTAAAACTTGCAACAACAATTAGAGGACGTCTAACTTGTTTTTGCAGCAAGTGCTTTGTGATATGATATGGCCAAAGTTGTGATGAATGATGAATGATATATATGTGATGTATGAGATGTTCATGCTATTGTAATAGGAATCACGACTTGCATGTCGATGAGTATGACAACCGGCAGGAGCCATAGGAGTTGTCTTTATTTTTGTATGAGATGCGTGTCATTGAGAAACGCCATGTAAATTACTTTACTTTATTGCTAAACGTGTTAGCCTTGGTAGTAGAAGTAATAGTTGGCGAGCAACTTCATGGAGACACGATGATGGAGATCATGATGATGGAGATCATGGTGTCATGCCGGTGACAAGATGATCATGGAGCCCCAAGATGGAGATCAAAGGAGCTATGTGATATTGGCCATATCATGTCACTGTTAATATTTGATTGCATGTAATGTTTATCTTGTTTCTGCATCTTGTTTACTTAGAACGACGGTAGTAAATAAGATGATCCCTCACAATAATTTCAAGAAAGTGTTCCCCCTAACTGTGCACCGTTGCGACAGCTCGTTGTTTCGAAGCACCACGTGATGATCGGGTGTTAGATTCCAATGTTCACATACAACGGGTGTAAGACAGATTTACACATGCAAACACTTAGGTTGACTTGACGAGCTTAGCATGTGCAGACATGGCCTCGGAACACAAAAGACCGAAAGGTCGAGCATGAGTCGTATAGAAGATATGATCAACATGAAGATGTTCACCGATGTTGACTAGTCCGTCTCACGTGATGATCGGACACGGCCTAGTTAACTCGGATCATGTTATACTTAGATTACAGGAGGGATGTCTATCTAAGTGGGAGTTCATTGAATAATTTGATTAGATGAACTTAATTATCATGAACTTAGTCTGAAAATTTTACAATATGTCTTGTAGATCAAATGGCCAACGTAGTCCTCAACTTCAACGCGTTCCTAGAGAAAACCAAGCTAAAAGACGATGGCAGCAACTACACGGACTGGGTCCGGAACCTGAGGATCATCCTCATAGCTGCCAAGAAAGATTATGTCCTACAAGCACCGCTAGGTGACGCACCTGTTCTCCCTGCAGAACAAGATGTTATGAACGCTTGGCAGGCACGTACCGATGACTACTCCCTCGTTCAGTGCGGCATGCTTTACAGCTTAGAGCCGGGGCTCCAAAAGCGTTTTGAGAGACACGGAGCATATGAGATGTTTGAAGAGCTGAAAATGGTTTTCCAAGATCATGCCCGGGTCGAGAGATATCAAGTCTCCGACAAGTTCTTCAGCTGTAAGATGGAGGAAAACAGTTCTGTCAGTGAGCACATACTCACTAT
The DNA here is from genome assembly GCF_018294505.1 of Triticum aestivum. Taxonomy (NCBI): domain Eukaryota; kingdom Viridiplantae; phylum Streptophyta; class Magnoliopsida; order Poales; family Poaceae; genus Triticum; species Triticum aestivum. Next base: position 106,468,377 of record NC_057797.1, read on the forward strand.
GTCTGGGTTGCATAACCGCTTGACTCAGCTGGGAGTTAATCTCCCGGATGACGCGGTCATTGACAGAATCCTTCAGTCGCTTCCACTGAGCTACAAGAGCTTTGTGATGAACTTCAATATGCAGGGAATGGAAAAGACCATCCCTGAAGTATTTGCAATGCTGAAATCAGCAGAGGTAGAAGTCAAAAAGGAACATCAAGTGTTGATGGTGAATAAAACCACTAAGTTCAAGAAGGGCAAGGGTAAGAAAGCCTTCAAGAAGGATGGCAAGGGAATTGCCGTGCCCGGCAAGCAAGCTGCCGGGAAGAAGCCAAAGAATGGACCCAAGCCTGAGACTGAGTGCTTTTATTGCAAGGGAAGTGGTCACTGGAAGCGGAACTGCCCAAAATACTTAGCGGACAAGAAGGCCGGCATCACGAAAGGTATATGTGATATACATGTAATTGATGTGTACCTTACCAGTACTTGTAGTAGCTCCTGGGTATTTGATACCGGTGCGGTTGCTCACATTTGTAACTCAAAACAGGAGCTGCGGAATAAGCGGAGACTGGCAAAGGACGAGGTGACGATGCGCGTCGGGAATGGTTCCAAGGTCAATGTGATCGCCGTCGGCACGCTACCTCTACATTTACCTTCGGGATTAGTTTTAAACCTTAATAATTGTTATTTAGTGCCAGCTTTGAGCATGAACATTGTATCAGGATCTCGTTTAATTCGAGATGGCTACTCATTTAAATCCGAGAATAATGGTTGTTCTATTTATATGAGAGATATGTTTTATGGTCATGCTCCGATGGTGAATGGTTTATTCTTAATGAATCTCGAGCGTAATGCTACTCATGTTCATAGTGTGAGTACCAAAAGATGTAAGATTGATAATGATAGTCCCACATACTTGTGGCACTGCCGCCTTGGTCACATAGGTGTCAAACGCATGAAGAAGCTCCATGCTGATGGACTTTTAGAGTCTCTTGATTACGAATCATTTGACACGTGCGAACCATGCCTCATGGGTAAAATGACCAAGACTCCGTTATCAGGAACAATGGAGCGAGCAACCAACTTATTGGAGATCATACATACTGATGTGTGCGGTCCAATGAGTGTTGAGGCTCGCGGTGGCTATCGTTATGTTCTCACCCTCACTGATGACTTGAGTAGATATGGGTATGTCTACTTAATGAAACACAGGTCCGAGACCTTTGAAAAGTTCAAGGAATTTCAGAGTGAGGTTGAAAATCAACGTGACAGGAAAATCAAGTTCCTGCGATCAGATCGTGGAGGAGAATACTTGAGTCACGAGTTTGGCACACACTTAAGAAAATGTGGAATAGTTTCACAACTCACGCCGCCTGGAACACCTCAGCGTAATGGTGTGTCCGAACGTCGTAATCGCACTCTATTAGATATGGTGCGATCTATGATGTCTCTTACCGATTTACCGCTATCTTTTTGGGGCTATGCTTTAGAGACTGCCGCATTCACTTTAAATAGGGCTCCGTCGAAATCCATTGAGACGACACCATATGAATTATGGTTTGGGAAGAAACCTAAGCTATCATTTCTAAAAGTTTGGGGATGCGATGCTTATGTCAAGAAACTTCAACCTGAAAAGCTCGAACCCAAGTCAGAAAAATGCGTCTTCATAGGATACCCTAAAGAAACTATTGGGTATACCTTCTACCTCAGATCCGAAGGCAAGATCTTTGGTTCCAAGAATGGATCCTTTCTAGAGAAGGAGTTTCTCTCGAAAGAAGTAAGTGGGAGGAAAGTAGAACTTGATGAAGTATTACCTCTTGAACCGGAAAATGGTGCAACTCAAGAAAATGTTCCTGAGGTGCCTGCACCGACTAGAGAGGAAGTTAATGATGATGATCATGAAACTTCAGATCAAGTTGCTACTGAACTTCGTAGGTCCACAAGGACACGTTCCGCACCAGAGTGGTACGGCAACCCTGTCTTGGAAATCATGTTGTTAGACAACGGTGAACCTTCGAACTATGAAGAAGCGATGGCGGGCCCGGATTCCGACAAATGGCTGGAAGCCATGAAATTCGAGATAGGATCCATGTATGAAAACGAAGTATGGACTTTGACTGACTTGCCCGTGGAGCGGCGAGCCATAGAAAATAAATGGATCTTTAAGAAGAAGACAGACGCGGATGGTAATGTGACCATCTATAAAGCTCTGCTTGTCGCTAAGGGTTATCGACAAGTTCAAGGGGTTGACTACGATGAGACTTTCTCACCGGTAGCGAAGCTAAAGTCCGTCCGAATCATGTTAGCAATTGCCGCATTCTTTGATTATGAGATATGGCAAATGGACGTCAAAACGACATTCCTTAATGGTTTCCTTAAGGAAGAATTGTATATGATGCAGCCGGAAGGTTTTGTCGATCCTAAATATGCTGACAAGGTGTGCAAGCTCCAACGCTCGATTTATGGGCTGGTGCAAGCATCTCGGAGTTGGAACATTCGCTTTGATGAGATGATCAAAGCGTTTGGGTTTATGCAGACTTATGGAGAAGCATGCATTTACAAGAAAGTGAGTGGGAGCTCTATAGCATTTCTCATATTATATGTAGATGACACACTTTTGAGGGGAAATGATATAGAGCTTTTGGACAACATTAAGGCCTACTTGAATAAGAGTTTTTCAATGAAGGACCTTGGAGAAGCTGCTTATATATTAGGCATCAAAATCTACAGAGATAGATCAATACGCCTCATAGGTCTTTCACAAAGCACATACCTTGATAAGATATTGAAGAAGTTCAATATGGATCAGTCTAAGAAGGGGTTCTTGCCTGTGTTGCAAGGTGTGAAATTGAGCTCAGCTCAACGTCCGACCACGGCAGAAGATATGGAAGAGATAATAGTCACCCCCTATGCCTCAGCCATAGGTTCTATTATGTATGCCATGCTGTGTACTAGACCTGATGTAAACCTTGTCGTGAGTTTGGTAGGAAGGTACCAAAGTAATCCCGGCAAGGAACACTGGACAGCGGTCAAGAATATCCTAAAGTACCTGAAAAGGACTAAGGAAATGTTTCTCGTTTATGGAGGTGACGAAGAGCTCGTCGTAAAAGGTTACGTCGATGCTAGCTTCGACACAGATCTGGATGACTCTAAGTCACAAACCGGATACATGTATATTTTGAATGGTGGGGCAGTAAGCTGGTGCAGTTGCAAGCAGAGCATTGTGGCGGGATCTACATGTGAAGCGGAGTACATGGCAGCCTCGGAGGCAGCGCATGAAGCAATTTGGATGAAGGAGTTCATCACCGACCTAGGAGTCATACCCAATGCATCGGGGCCGATCAAGCTCTTCTGTGACAACACTGGAGCTATTGCTCTTGCCAAGGAGCCCAGGTTTCACAAGAAGACAAGGCACATCAAGCGTCTCTTCAACTCCATTCGTGAAAATGTTCAAGATGGAGACATAGATATTTGTAAAGTACATACGGACCTGAATGTAGCAGATCCGTTGACTAAACCTCTCCCTAAAGCAAAACATGATCAGCACCAGAATTCCATGGGTGTTCGATTCATCACAATGTAACTAGATTGTTGACTCTAGTGCAAGTGGGAGACTGTTGGAAATATGCCCTAGAGGCAATAATAAAAGGATTATTATTATATTATTTCCTTGTTCATGATAATTGTCTATTGTTCATGCTTTAATTGTATTATCCGGAAATCGTAATACATGTGTGAATACATAGACCACAATGTGTCCCTAGTGAGCCTCTAGTTGACTAGCTCGTTGATCAACAGATAGTCATGGTTTCCTGGCTATGGACATGGGGATGTCATTGATAACGGGATCACATCATTAGGAGAATGATGTGATGGACAAGACCCAATCCTAAACATAGCACAAGATCGTATAGTTCATTTGCTAAAGTTTTCCAATGTCAAGTATCTTTTCCCTAGACCATGAGATCGTGTAACTCCCGGATACTGTAGGAGTGCTTTGGGTGTACCAAACTATTGGAAATATGCCCTAGAGGCAATAATAAAAGCATTATTATTATATTTCCTTGTTCATGATAATTGTCTTTATTCATGCTATAATTGTGTTATCCGGAAATCGTAATACATGTGTGAATAACAGACACCGTCATGTCCCTAGTGAGCCTCTAGTTGACTAGCTCGTTGATCAACAGATAGTCATGGTTTCCTGACTATGGACACTGGATGTCATTGATAACGAGATCACATCATTGGGAGAATGATGTGATGGACAAGACCCAATCCTAAACATAGCACAAGATCGTATAGTTCGTTTGCTAGAGTTTTCCAATGTCAAGTATCTTTTCCTTAGACCATGAGATCGTGTAACTCCCGGATACCGTAGGAGTGCTTTGGGTATGCCAAACGTCACAACGTAACTGGGTGACTATAAAGGTAGACTACGGGTATCTCCGAAAGTGTCTGTTGGGTGACATGGATCAAGACTGGGATTTGTCACTCCGTATGACGGAGAGGTATCACTGGGCCCACTCGGTAATGCATCATCATAATGAGCTCAGAGTGACCAAGTGTCTGGTCACGGGATCATGCATTACGGTACGAGTAAAGTGACTTGCCGGTAACGAGATTGAACGAGGTATTGGGATACCGACGATCGAATCTCGGGCAAGTAACATATCGATAGACAAAGGGAATAGCGTACGGGATTGATTAAATCCTCGACATCGTGGTTCATCCGATGAGATCATCGTGGAGCATGTGGGAGCCAACATGGGTATCCAGATCCCGCTGTTGGTTATTGACCGGAGAGTCGTCTCGGTCATGTCTGCTTGTCTCCCGAACCCGTAGGGTCTACACACTTAAGGTTCGGTGACGCTAGGGTTATGAAGATATGTATATGCAGAAACCCGAATGTTGTTCGGAGTCCCGGATGAGATCCCGGACGTCACGAGGAGTTCCGGAATGGTCCGGAGGTAAAGAATTATATATAGGAAGTGCTATTTCGGGCATCGGGACAAGTTTCGGGGTTATCGGTATTGTACCGGGACCACCGGAAGGGTCCCGGGGGTCCACCGGGTGGGGCCACCTGTCCCGGGGGGCCACATGGGCTGTAGGGGGTGCGCCTTGGCCTAGATGGGCCAAGGGCACCAGCCCCTATAGGCCCATGCGCCTAGGGTTTCCACCATGGAAGAGTCCATGTGGTGGAAGGCACCCCTAGGTGCCTTGGGGGGGAGGGAAACCTCCCCTTGGCCGCCGCCCCCCCTAGTAGATGCCATCTACTAGGGCCGGCGCCCCCCCCTTGGCACCCCTATATATAGTGGGGGGGAGAGGAGGGATTTTACACCAGCCCCTGGCGCCTCCACCTCCCCCCGTTACGTCTCTCCCTCGTAGTCTCGGCGAAGCCCTGCTGCTGTGACGCCCTGCATCCACCACCACGCCGTCGTGCTGCTGGATCTTCATCAACCTCTCCTTCCCCTTGCTGGATCAAGAAGGAGGAGACGTCTCCCGTCCCGTACGTGTGTTGAACGCGGAGGTGCCGTCCGTTCGGCGCTGGTCATCGGTGATTTGGATCACGTCGAGTACGACTACATCATCACCGTTCTTTTGAACGCTTCCGCTCGCGATCTACAAAGGTATGTAGATGCATCCAATGACTCGTTGCTAGATGAACTCCTAGATGATCTTGGTGAAACGAGTAGGAAAATTTTTGTTTTCTGCAACGTTCCCCAACAGTGGCATCATGAGCTAGGTCTATGCGTAGTTCTTCTTGCGCGAGTAGAACACAATTTGTTGTGGGCGTAGATTTGTCAACTTTCTTGCCGTTACTAGTCCTTTCTTGCTTCAGCGGTATTGTGGGATGAAGCGGCCCGGACCAACCTTACACGTACGCTTACGTGAGACCGGTTCCACCGACTAACATGCACTAGTTGCATAAGGTGGCTGGCGGGTGTCTGTCTCTCCTACTTTAGTTGGAGCGGAATCGATGAACAGGGTCCTTATGAAGGGTAAATAGAAGTTGACAAATCACGTTGTGGCTTTAACGTAGGTAAGAAAACGTTCTTGCTAGAACCCTAATTCAGCCACGTAAAACTTGCAACAACAATTAGAGGACGTCTAACTTGTTTTTGCAGCAAGTGGTTTGTGATATGATATGGCCAAAGTTGTGATGAATGATGAATGATCTATATGTGATGTATGAGATGTTCATGCTATTGTAATAGGAATCACGACTTGCATGTCGATGAGTATGACAACCGGCAGGAGCCATAGGAGTTGTCTTTATTCTTTTATATGACCTGCGTGTCATCAAGAAACGCCATGTAAATTACTTTACTTTATTGCTAAACGCGTTAGCCATAGTAGTAGAAGTAATAGTTGGCGAGCAACTTCATGGAGACACGATGATGGAGATCATGATGATGGAGATCATGGTGTCAAGCCGGTGACAAGATGATCATGGAGCCCCAAGATGGAGATCAAAGGAGCTATGTGATATTGGCCATATCATGTCACGTTTATTATTTGATTGCATGTGATGTTTATCATGTTTTGCATCTTGTTTACTTAGAACGACGGTAGTAAATAAGGTGATCCCTCATACTAATTTCAAGAAGTGTTCCCCCTAACTGTGCACCGTTGCGACAGTTCGCTGTTTCAAAACACCACGTGATGATCGGGTGTTTTATTCAGACGTTCACATACAACGGGTGTAAGACAGATTTACACATGCAAACACTTAGGTTGACTTGACGAGCCTAGCATGTACAGACATGGCCTCGGAACACGGAAGACCGAAAGGTCGAGCATGAGTCGTATAGAAGATACGATCAACATGAAGATGTTCACCGATGTTGACTAGTCCGTCTCACGTGATGATCGGACACGGTCTAGTTTAACTCGGATCATGTAATACTTAGATGACTAGAGGGATGTCTAATCTAAGTGGGAGTTCATTAATAATTTGATTAGTTGAACTTAATTATCATGAACTTAGTCTAAATATTTTACAATATGTCTTGTAGATTAAATGGCCAACGTAGTCCTCAACTTCAACGCGTTCCTAGAGAAAACCAAGCTGAAAGACGATGGCAGCAACTATACGGACTGGGTCCGGAACCTGAGGATCATCCTCATAGCTGCCAAGAAAGATTATGTCCTACAAGCACCGCTTGGTGACGCACCCGTTCTCCCTGCAGAACAAGATGTTATGAACGCTTGGCAGGCACGTTTCGATGACTACTCCCTCGTTCAGTGCGGCATGCTTTACAGCCTAGAGCCGGGGCTCCAAAAGCGTTTTGAGAGACATGGAGCATATGAGATGTTCGAAGAGCTGAAAATGGTTTTCCAAGCTCATGCCCGGGTCGAGAGATATGAAGTCTCCGACAAATTCTTCAGCTGTAAGATGGAGGAAAACAGTTCTGTCAGTGAGCACATACTCACTATGTCTGGGTTGCATAACCGCTTGACTCAGCTGGGAGTTAATCTCCCGGATGATGCGGTCATTGACAGAATCCTCCAGTCGCTTCCACCAAGCTACAAGAGCTTTGTGATGAACTTCAATATGCAGGGGATGGAAAAGACCATTCCTGAAGTATTTGCTATGCTGAAATCAGCAGAGGTAGAAGTCAGGAAGGAACATCAAGTGTTGATGGTCAATAAAACCACTAAGTTCAAGAAAGGCAAGGGTAAAAAGAACTTCAAGAAGGACGGCAAGGAGGTTGCCGCGCCCGGCAAGCAAGCTGCCGGGAAGAAGCCAAAGAATGGACCCAAGCCCGAGACTGAGTGCTTTTATTGCAAGGGAAGCGGTCACTGGAAGCGGAACTGCCCTAAGTACTTAGCGGATAAGAAGGCCGGCAAAACAAAAGGTATATGTGATATACATGTAATTGATGTGTACCTTACTAGTGCCCGTAGTAGCTCCTGGGTATTTGATACCGGTGCAGTTGCTCACATTTGTAACTCAAAGCAGGGGCTGCGGAATAAGCGGAAACTGGCAAAGGACGAGGTGACGATGCGCGTCGGGAATGGTTCCAAGGTCAATGTGATCGCCGTCGGCACGCTACCTCTGCATCTCCCTTCGGGATTAGTTTTAAACCTTAATAATTGTTATTTAGTGCCAGCTTTGAGCATGAACATTGTATCAGGATCTCGTTTAATTCGAGATGGCTACTCTTTTAAATCTGAGAATAATGGTTGTTCCATTTTTATGAGAGATATGTTTTATGGTCATGCTCCTATGGTGAATGGTTTATTCTTTATGAATCTCGAACGTGATGCTACACATGTTCATAATGTGAGTGCCAAAAGAAGTAAGGTTGATAATGATAGTCCCACATACCTGTGGCACTGCCGCCTTGGTCACATAGGTGTCAAACGCATGAAGAAGCTCCATGCTGATGGACTTTTAGAGTCTCTTGATTATGAATCATTTGACACATGCGAACCATGCCTTATGGGTAAAATGACCAAGACTCCGTTCTCAGGAACAATGGAGCGAGCAACCGACTTATTGGAAATCATACATACTGATGTGTGCGGTCCAATGAGTGTTGAGGCTCGCGGTGGCTATCGTTATGTTCTCACCCTCACTGATGATTTAAGTAGGTATGGGTATATCTACTTAATGAAACACAAGTCTGAAACCTTTGAAAAGTTCAAGGAATTTCAGAGTGAGGTTGAAAATCAACGTGACAGGAAAATCAAGTTTCTACGATCAGATCGTGGAGGAGAATACTTGAGTCACGAGTTTGGGGCACACTTAAGAAAATGTGGAATAGTTTCACAACTCACGCCGCCTGGAACACCTCAGCGTAATGGTGTGTCCGAACGTCGTAATCGCACTCTGTTAGATATGGTGCGATCTATGATGTCTCTTACCGATTTACCGCTTTCTTTTTGGGGCTATGCTTTAGAGACTGCCGCATTCACTTTAAATAGGGCTCCGTCGAAATCCGTTGAGACGACACCGTATGAATTGTGGTTTGGGAAGAAACCTAAGCTGTCGTTTCTAAAAGTTTGGGGATGCGATGCTTATGTCAAGAAACTTCAACCTGAAAAGCTCGAACCCAAGTCGGAAAAATGCGTCTTCATAGGATACCCAAAAGAAACTATTGGGTACACCTTCTACCTCAGATCCGAAGGCAAGATCTTTGTTGCCAAGAATGGGTCCTTTCTGGAGAAAGAGTTTCTCTCGAAAGAAGTAAGTGGGAGGAAAGTAGAGCTTGATGAAGTATTACCTCTTGAACCGGAAAATGGCGCAACTCAAGAAAATGTTCCTGAGGTGCCTGCACCGACTAGAGAGGAAGTTAATGACAATGATCAAGATACTTCTGATCAAGCCCCTACTGAAATTCGAAGGTCCACAAGGACACGTTCCGCACCAGAGTGGTACGGCAACCCTGTCTTGGAAATCATGCTGTTAGACAACGGTGAACCTTCGAACTATGAAGAAGCGATGGCGGGCCCGGATTCCGACAAATGGCTGGAAGCCATGAAATCCGAGATAGGATCCATGTATGAAAACAAAGTATGGACTTTGACTGACTTGCCCGTTGAGCGGCGAGCCATAGAAAATAAATGGATCTTTAAGAGGAAGACAGACGCGGATGGTAATGTGACCATCTATAAAGCTCGGCTTGTCGCTAAGGGTTATCGACAAGTTCAAGGGGTTGACTACGATGAGACTTTCTCACCGGTAGCGAAGCTGAAGTCCGTCCGAATCATGTTAGCAATTGCCGCATTCTATGATTACGAAATATGGCAAATGGACGTCAAAACGGCATTCCTTAATGGTTTCCTTAAGGAAGAATTGTATATGATACAGCCGGAAGGTTTTGTCGATCCTAAGAATGCTGACAAAGTGTGCAAGCTCCAACGCTCGATTTATGGGCTGGTGCAAGCATCTCGGAGTTGGAACATTCGCTTTGATGAGATGATCAAAGCGTTTGGGTTTACACAGACTTATGGAGAAGCCTGCGTTTACAAGAAAGTGAGTGGGAGCTCTGTAGCATTTCTCATATTATATGTAGATGACATACTTTTGATGGGAAATGATATAGAACTCTTGGACAGCATCAAGGCCTACTTGAATAAAAGTTTTTCAATGAAGGACCTTGGAGAAGCTGCTTATATATTAGGCATCAAAATCTATAGAGATAGATCAAGACGCCTCATAGGTCTTTCACAAAGCACATACCTTGATAAGATATTGAAGAAGTTCAATATGGATCAATCCAAGAAGGGGTTCTTGCCTGTGTTACAAGGTGTGAAATTGAGCTCAGCTCAATGTCCGACCACGGCAGAAGATATAGAAGAGATGAGCGTCATCCCCTATGCCTCAGCCATAGGTTCTATTATGTATGCCATGCTGTGTACCAGACCTGATGTTAACCTTGCCGTCAGTTTGGTAGGAAGGTACCAAAGTAATCCCGGCAAGGAACACTGGACAGCGGTCAAGAATATCCTGAAGTACCTGAAAAGGACTAAGGAAATGTTTCTCGTTTATGGAGGTGACGAAGAGCTCGTCGTAAAGGGTTACGTCGACGCTAGCTTCGACACAGATCTGGATGACTCTAAGTCACAAACCGGATACGTGTATATTTTGAATGGTGGGGCAGTAAGCTGGTGCAGTTGCAAGCAAAGCGTCGTGGCGGGATCTACATGTGAAGCGGAGTACATGGCAGCCTCGGAGGCAGCACATGAAGCAATATGGGTGAAGGAGTTCATCACCGACCTAGGAGTCATACCCAATGCGTCGGGGCCGATCAAGCTCTTCTGTGACAACACTGGAGCTATTGCACTTGCCAAGGAGCCCAGGTTTCACAAGAAGACAAGGCACATCAAGCGTCGCTTCAACTCCATTCGTGAAAATGTTCAAGATGGAGACATAGAGATTTGTAAAGTACATACGGACCTGAATATAGCAGATCCGTTGACTAAACCTCTCCCTAGAGCAAAACATGATCAACACCAGAATTCTATGGGTGTTCGATTCATCACAATGTAACTAGATTATTGACTCTAGTGCAAGTGGGAGACTGTTGGAAATATGCCCTAGAGGCAATAATAAAAGCATTATTATTATATTTCCTTGTTCATGATAATTGTCTTTATTCATGCTATAATTGTGTTATCCGGAAATCGTAATACATGTGTGAATAACAGACACCGACATGTCCCTAGTGAGCCTCTAGTTGACTAGCTCGTTGATCAACAGATAGTCATGGTTTCCTGACTATGGACACTGGATGTCATTGATAACGAGATCACATCATTGGGAGAATGATGTGATGGACAAGACCCAATCCTAAACATAGCACAAGATCGTATAGTTCGTTTGCTAGAGTTTTCCAATGTCAAGTATCTTTTCCTTAGACCATGAGATCGTGTAACTCCCGGATACCGTAGGAGTGCTTTGGGTATGCCAAACGTCACAACGTAACTGGGTGACTATAAAGGTAGACTACGGGTATCTCCGAAAGTGTCTGTTGGGTGACATGGATCAAGACTGGGATTTGTCACTCCGTATGACGGAGAGGTATCACTGGGCCCACTCGGTAATGCATCATCATAATGAGCTCAGAGTGACCAAGTGTCTGGTCACGGGATCATGCATTACGGTACGAGTAAAGTGACTTGCCGGTAACGAGATTGAACGAGGTATTGGGATACCGACGATCGAATCTCGGGCAAGTAACATATCGATAGACAAAGGGAATAGCGTACGGGATTGATTAAATCCTCGACATCGTGGTTCATCCGATGAGATCATCGTGGAGCATGTGGGAGCCAACATGGGTATCCAGATCCCGCTGTTGGTTATTGACCGGAGAGTCGTCTCGGTCATGTCTGCTTGTCTCCCGAACCCGTAGGGTCTACACACTTAAGGTTCGGTGACGCTAGGGTTATGAAGATATGTATATGCAGAAACCCGAATGTTGTTCGGAGTCCCGGATGAGATCCCGGACGTCACGAGGAGTTCCGGAATGGTCCGGAGGTAAAGAATTATATATAGGAAGTGCTATTTCGGGCATCGGGACAAGTTTCGGGGTTATCGGTATTGTACCGGGACCACCGGAAGGGTCCCGGGGGTCCACCGGGTGGGGCCACCTGTCCCGGGGGGCCACATGGGCTGTAGGGGGTGCGCCTTGGCCTAGATGGGCCAAGGGCACCAGCCCCTATAGGCCCATGCGCCTAGGGTTTCCACCATGGAAGAGTCCATGTGGTGGAAGGCACCCCTAGGTGCCTTGGGGGGGAGGGAAACCTCCCCTTGGCCGCCGCCCCCCCTAGTAGATCTCATCTACTAGGCCCCCCCATGGCACCCCTATATATAGTGGGGGGGAGAGGAGGGATTTCACACCAGCCCCTGGCGCCTCCACCTCCCCCCGTTACGTCTCTCCCTCGTAGTCTCGGCGAAGCCCTGCTGCTGTGACGCCCTGCATCCACCACCACGCCGTCGTGCTGCTGGATCTTCATCAACCTCTCCTTTCCCCTTGCTGGATCAAGAAGGAGGAGACGTCTCCCGTCCCGTACATGTGTTGAACGCGGAGGTGCCGTCCGTTCGGCGCTGGTCATCGGTGATTTGGATCACGTCGAGTACGACTACATCATCACCGTTCTTTTGAACGCTTCCGCTCGCGATCTACAAAGGTATGTAGATGCATCCAATGACTCGTTGCTAGATGAACTCCTAGATGATCTTGGTGAAACGAGTAGGAAAATTTTTGTTTTCTGCAACGTTCCCCAACACAAACGTCACAACGTAACTGGGTGACTATAAAGGTATACTGCGGGTATCTCCGAAAGTGTCTGTTGGGTTGACACGGATCAAGACTGGGATTTGTCACTCTGTATGACGGAGAGGTATCACTGGGCCCACTCGATAATGCATCATCATAATGAGCTCAAAGTGACCAAGTGTCTGGTCACGGGATCATGCATTACGGTACGAGTAAAGTGACTTGCCGGTAACAAGATTGAACGAGGTATTGGGATACCGACGATCGAATCTCGGGCAAGTAACATACCGATTGACGAAGAGAATTGTATACGGGGTTGCTTGAATCCTCGACATCGTGGTTCATCCGATGAGATCATCGAGGAGCATGTGGGAGCCAACATGGGTATCCAGATCCCGCTGTTGGTTATTGACCGGAGAGCGATCTCGGTCATGTCTACATGTCTCCCGAACCCGTAGGGTCTACACACTTAAGGTTCGGTGATGCTAGGGTTGTAGGGATATGTATATGCAGTAATCCGAATGTTGCTCGGAGTCCCGGATGAGATCCAGGACGTCACGAGGAGTTCCGGAATGGTCCGGAGGTAAAGAATTATATATAGGAAGTGCTATTTCGGCCGTCGGGACAAGTTTCGGGGTCAGCGGTATTGTACCGGGACCACCGGAAGGGTCCCGGGGGTCCACCGGGTGGGGCCACCTATCCCGGAGGGCCCCATGGGCTGAAGTGGGAAGGGATCCAGCCCAAAGTGGGCTGGGGCGCCACTTCCCCTAGGGCCCATGCGCCTAGGGTGGGGGAAACCCTAAAGGGGGGGCGCCCCCTTGCTTGGGGGGCAAGCCCCCCACCCCTTGGCCGCCGCCCCCCTAGGAGATTGCATCTCCTAGGGCCGGCGCCCCCCTAGGCCCCCTATGTATAGTGGGGGGGGATGGAGGACTTCTTACCTTTGCCTTTGGTGCCTCCCTCTCCCTCTCCAACACATCCTCCTCCTCCATAGAGCTTGGCGAAGCCCTGCCGGAGTACTGCAGCTCCATCACCACCACGCCGTCGTGCTGCTGCTGGAGCCATCTTCCTTAACCTCTCCTTGCCCCTTGCTGGATCAAGAAGAAGGAGACGTCACGCTGACCGTACGTGTGTTGAACGCGGAGGTGCCGTCCGTTCGGCGCTAGGATCTCCGGTGATTTGGATCACGTCGAGTACGACTCCCTCATCCCCGTTCTTTGAACGCTTCCGCTCGCGATCTACAAAGGTATGTAGATGCATCCGATCACTCGTTGTTAGATGAACTCATAGATGGATCTTGGTGAAACCGTAGGAAAATTTTTGTTTTCTGCAACGTGCACCAACTGTAAAATAGCAACGCAGCCATGTTGGGTGTGGCCCACCCGCCAGCATCTACGGCACCTCACGGGGTCTCTACATACACGCACTTGTTGGTCAAGCGCCAAGCATCGGTAGTAGCGAGTCATGGCGTTGAACCGCTTGGGAGGGTTGGAAAGGCAGTGACGAGGAGCGAGGGGGGCTGTATGCTATAAGAAGGGGAGAGGGGGGCATGTGCATAAGAAACCAAAGGCCTGGTGAGCGTGCTCTGGGGATGCGGCAGCCGAGGCGGCGAGGGGCAGGCTGTCTCGGGCTCCCCGTTGTCGCATCTCGTGAGGCCCTGCATAGTAGAGGAGGGGGAGTCCTGATTCGGGAGTGGGCGGGAGGGCGAAGTTGACCACGGAAGCGGGCCCGCGGGGCGTGGCAGGATGCCAGGCGCAGACAAGTCCAACATGGGACGACGCGAGCGAGGAGGCACGCGAGGCCATGCATGGCAGAGAGGCAAGATGGGACGAAGCGGATCAGGGCGATTCAGAGGGGCATGCATGCACCTAGCATGCAGCGCAGGCGCTGGGTCGCTGGCCAACTGGAACCACTGTAGTGGGCCAATGGGGAGAGGAAGGATGCCCACTGCAGATAAGTCCAGAACGGGTGGCCCCCAAGCAGCCGCAGCAGACGGCGTAGGCGAGCGACGTGGCGCCCCAGGAAGTAAGGGAGGCGCCTCCAAAACTGGATCATGGGGGGTGCTACAGGAGATGCCTAGGATAGGCTGGGCTACTGGCTGGGCTACAGATGGTGACGAGGAGAAACTGGCCGTATTATACGCGCCCCGGGCAGCAGGGAGCAGGTACGGAGAAGCACGCGAGCCAGACCAAGAGCGGGCGGTCCGGGCCATGGCAGCAACGGCAGTCAAGGACGCTGGGTCCCTGTTGACGTAGCATGCGACAGAAGGGATTGCATGGGCTGCGAAGAGACGGGGTAAGGGATGTCCAACAGGGGTGGGATTAGCGATGAAACGGACAACCAACCCCTTGAAATTAACCCCTTCTAGCGACAGGATGAAGTTAGCAATACTACGATTGGCCACAGTAAACGAAAACAAGCAAGCGCTAACCTGATGAATTAGCGGGTAAGCATAAGGCGAACCAATCCGACCGTTGAGCAAGGCTACCACAGCGGCCGGCGGCGGCGGCGGCACAGGTAGCAGCACCTCGAGCCAGACCAGCGTGGGCGAGGAGAGGGCGGAGGCGGCGGACAGAGGTGAGCATACCGGGGAGGAGAAGTAGGTGAGCGAGAACTCCAGAAGGGCATCGCCCGGCGAGCGATGGAGAGGCTCGTCACTGATGGTGACTACCCTCCGCAGGACTTCTGGGGTTGAGGAAGCCAAGAACCCGCCGCGGAGCGAGCGGCCACGAAGGACGTCTTCATCGCTGGCGGCGGAGATGTCCCTTTCCGTCGCGATCCCAAGATACAGGGCAGTGGCACCCGCCCCGGCGACGGCCGCGTCTAGAGCCATGGAGAGTTCCCGAGGCGGGGGAGACGATGGGAGCTCGTGCGGCTGGCGCCAGGCCAGGCCCATGGTGGCGGCCTGGCCGGCCGGCATGGTGGGCGCCGTCGCCGGAGTGGCCGACGGCGATATCGTGGAGTCGCCTCTGAGTCGCCTAAGAATCCTGCTTACGCTCGCCTCTTCCTGCCCTGCGTCTCAGGACATTCAAAAGTCATATCTAGGTCGACATTTTGTCATAATTGTAACAAAGAAGCTATAGAAGACCAAATTTGCATAACTTAGACTAACCTCAAAGTTTTCGGTAAGCCAAGTCGTTGGATGCGTTGTGGGCACCGGACATTCTCCTTGCAAGGCATGTTGTTGAATCACTGCGTGCATTGTTGTCATACCACGGGAGGAAGCTGGTTGTAAAGCACAAAGAGCAAGACTAGAGAATGGGAGCAACTAGTTAACGAGCGCTCCTTCGGGAGCCTCGCAACGATCAACGCCATTTGGCGTGCTCTCAGCCATTCGCCACGTGTCGCGTTCTGAACGCTCCCTTCAGATTTTATTTTTTTTATTTTTCCACACGCGTTTTCGGCTTTTTAGACGGTTTTTTCTGGTTTTTTCGATGTTTGATTTTCCCCCGGTCTTTCTTAGCTTTTCGATCAAAACAAATTTCAAAAAAAATTGCGCGAAAAAACGCGTTTTCTTTTTTTCCTTTCGCAAAAGTCACGGTTTTTCTCCCGTGAGAGGCACGGTTGTGCTTTATCGAGAGTCATGGCCGTGCCTTTCGGAAACGAAAAAAAAACGTGTTTTCTGTTTTTTTTTTCTTTTGCGAGAGTCACGGTTTTTTCTTCCGCGAGAGGCACGGTTGTGCTTTTGTGAGAGTCACGGTTGTGCTTTTGTGAGAGTCACGGCCGTGCCTCTCGGAAAGGGAAAAACAAAACGTGTTTTCTGTTTTTTTTCTTCTTTTGTGAGAGTCACGGTTTTGCTTCCGCGAGAGGCATGATTGTGCTTGCGCGAAAGTCACGGCCGTGCCTCTCGGAAAGGAAAAAAATACGCGTTTTCTGTTTTTTTTTTCTTTCATGAGAGTCACGGTTTTGTTTCCGCGAGAGCACGGTTGTGCTTTCGCGAGAGTCACAGTCGTGTCTCTCGAAAACGGAAAAAACGTGTTTTCTGTTTTTTTTTCCTTCCATGAGAGTCACGGTTTTGCTTCCACGAGAGGCACGGGAGTGCCTCTTTCGGAAAGAGAAAAAACCGTGCTCCCGGTTCGGATTTTTCGCCCGGTTTTTTTCGTCCCATTTTTTTCGTGAAAAAAAAGTACGTCAAAATTTATCACCATGGGATCTAGTTTTGAAGATCTCGACGCGAGGAATCCAATGGTGAAAACGGTTCGAGATTTGAACGCACGGTTTAAGAGATAAAACGTTTTGAAAAATCGGATCTACGGAAAAGGAGAAAACTCCAAGGTTACGATAAGTGGCGTGCTGCATGTGCGCCACTTGTTGTGACCTGGGAAAGTAAAATGTTTTTTACAGCGAGTACTCCTTCTTAATTAGTGATTTCTCTAGAGAAATCATCTACAAAACACATTTCGTGGGCCATTTCGGGCTGCTTCCATTCGTTAGCCCACGTGCCGTGTCTTGGGCCCGCTTCTTCTCTCTCTCTCTCAGTAGTCCTCGTCTCCCGCGGTTCAGGGAGCAAGAGAGAGACCCGATCGATCTCTTCCGTGGGCATCTCCGCCCTCTCCCTCCACCACCTCGCGGGGTTCTTCCTTTCCCTCGCCATGACGCACGCCGCTTCCTTCTCCCATCGCTCTCGGCAGCAGCAGCAGCATCCACGCAAGCGCGGCGTCCACGGCTCGGGAGAGAGATGCCCAGGTAAGCGCACACGCATCCATGGCCGCCGTGTGTCGTACTGTCGTTCCTTTGGTTTCTCCGTGGAGTATGCTTTGATCCGTGCGTGCCTGTGTTTAGCTCCGAGGCGGCGGCGGCGGCGGCGGCTTCAGGCGCGCCAAGTTCTTCCGCGGAGGCCCCGCGTGGGGGAGGACCGGGGCGATGCGAGGTAGGCTCGCGGCCACGCGACCCGGAAGGAGACGGGCGCGCGGCGGCGCAGGTCATGGTCACGCCGATGCCGCCGCCGCCGGAGCCTGAGGTGGTAGCGCGGAATTTGGCGGCACCGACGGCATCTGAGGTGAGAGCGGAGAGTGTGACGGCATCGGCGGAGCCTGAGGTGAGAGCGGCGAGTGCGGCGCCATCGGCCGCGCCTGAGGTGGTGAGAGTGGAGAATTTGCCTGCGCACCCGCAACCGGGACCGAGGCCGAGGCGGCGGTGGTGGTCGGGGATCCCGTGGACGAGGCTGCTGCTCGGAGGCCTGCTAGTGGTGGCGGTCGGCTATGCCTTGTACAAATGGGGGCTCCCCCTCTTATCAGACAAGGTTCTTCCACCCTCCCTTCCTCGCATTCTACTACTCTACTAGTATACGTACTACTCTACACATCTGATTTTCCCTAGTAATTTTACTCCTCTTTGACACGTGATTTGTGTCTCCTGGGGAACCCATGTTGCTAACTCAATGGATTCTCTAGTTCATCTTCATTCACCCAAACAATCCCCAGATACAGACATACAGTACACAAGCACATGCCATTTCTGTTTTCTACACTGATGATGCCATCAGGATTCTGGACTCTGCTGAACTGCTCATGCTCTACACTCCAATTTCGCTAATCTTTTTATCTGCATGTTGGAGTATTTAATCTGCCTTTACGGCATGATGTTGCACTGTAGGTGCTCTTGCCGATCATGCGATGGGAGGCGACATCTTTCGGGCGTCCTGTGCTGGCTATCGTGCTGGTCGTTTCCATGTCCGTCTTCCCTACCGTGTTCCTGCCCTCTTTCCCGTCCATGTGGCTGACAGGGATAATATTCGGCTACGGCCTGGGCCTCTTGATCATCCTGGTTGGCACCGGCATAGGCATGTCCATACCGTACTGGATCGGCTCCCTGTTCCTCCATCATATTCATGTAATGTTCATCATCTCCATTTCCTCAATCATGGGCTGCCTATATAAATAGATGATGGTGTGCCCTGAGTTCTACTCTGCATCTGAAGTCCGAACCTATTACAGGGATGGTTGGAGAAGAAATGGCCTCAGCAGATAGCCCTGATCAAACTGGCCGGCAGAGGGGGCTGGTTCCAGCAGTTCCGGGTGGTTGCGCTGTTACGGCTCTCGCCGTTCCCGTATGTGATGTTCAACTATGTCGCAACCATCACCCAGATCAACTTCACCCCTTACATTTGTGGCTCGGTTGTCGGAATGGTACCTGACGCGCTGGTCAACATCTACAGGTATGATTCAGAGTCCAGAATAACATTCAGTTGTTCAGTACTCCGTAGTACTGAGCAGATGGCCTATCAAATACCCAATCTTAACCAAGATCATCTTGCTACCTTGTCCTGTTTTTGTGCAGTGGCCGGTTGATCCTCGCACTGGCGGACCTGAAGTACGACCAGCGTCGGATGACAACGGTGGAGATAGTGTACAACGTCATCTCTGCCATCGTTGCAGTTCTTATAGGGGTCGGGTTTACGGTCTACGCGAGACGAGCCTTGGATGGCATACAAAGCGCGGAAGGCGCGCGGCAACCTGAACCCGCTGTCGTCCCTGCTGTCCCCGCACCGGAGCTCAGTGATCGCCATCGAAGTTCCAGCTCTGTGCCGGCGTCAGAACTCGGTGGTGATCGCCAAAGAAGTTCCAGCTCCGTGCCAGTTGATGTTGTGTAGTGGCATACTGGCATGCAGTGGATTCTTTTAAGAACTGCAATGCTTGAAAGATCCAGCCAGGGTTTTACAGAATGTTCTGAACCCTGCTGCAGCACTTGTGTTGGTTGGGTTGGGTGTCAAAGGTCAAGACTTCGTGGGTTCTTCTAACCTGGAACAATGTGGATTTACCTGACCGGCTTTCTTTAGTTAGAACCACACACGAATAGCAGAAAACAGGGTGACGGTTAGGCTCCGTCTGGTGTTGCATAGCTTTTCATAAGCATTTGTTTCATTTTGTGAATGTATTACAGTTAGAAAATATCTTTCTTAGAAATAACAGAGAATTCTTGCTTGGATTAGTATAGTATAGAGATTGTTTGTGGCTGTTGCTTCTCTAGTATCCATCCTCGTGCTTTGAGTTAATTGCATGTTGGTGCCACACTTGCGCGCCTACTCACGAGTCAGTACCACTATTCGTGTATGTCGCAGTTTAGTACCACTATTCGGCCTAACTGTTACAAACTGGACGGACAGCCGTATAAGTGAGTATTGACCATGTATCTGACAGACGGGGCCCATCTGTCAGGTGACACGGTGGCCAGTCGGCGCGTGCCCGGTGCGCTGACTAGGACGAGGCCGGTGCAGTCGGTCTACATGGGCTCGGTCGGCTCGGTCGTGGGTCGGCCTCACTCTCGCTCGACCTCACTCACTCTCGCTCTCCCTCCTCTCTTCGATTCGCCGTTGCCCGCCGCCCGCCGCCGTCGCCACCTGAACCGGCTCGCCGTCGCGCCATGGAGGACGAGAGCAGCCAGGACTCAAGCGTGCAATACATGAACCTCTCCGACGACGAAGCCATGCATTACCGGGTGAGTTGTAGAGCTAGGGTTAGGGTTGGGTTATCTGATTTGTGGGGATTTGATTTGATTCGGGGATTTTCTTTTCCTTTTGGTCCTGTAGATCCCTGCTAGCATTGAAGACCAAGACTACAGTGGCATTGAGACAGCACCCAGAGTTCTTTGCCATCAGCATGGTGTGGCGGCTGAGAGGCGTGTAGCATTTGAAGCATTTAACATGGACAAGAGGTTCTTAGTCTGTCCTAAGAGTGTAAGATTCTGTCGAAACTCTGTGTTAATTGTATTGCTTAATCTAGCCATGTGCATAGAATTGTTCAGTCGAGTGCATAGAATTCATGTTTTTTAATCTACCCATGTGCTGATGCACATTGTTTAATGAGTACTCTTATTTAATTGGGTAGCTGTGATGATCATTTTGTAGCCATTTAGTACAACTGATGCTAATCAGTGAATTAGAAAATGTGTTGATGCTTTCCATGTATATTTAATTTGGCCTATAATTTTATAATTGGTCAACAACTTAGTTTGCAGTGCAGTGCAGATAATCATTGTTTAGCTCACAAGAGTACTCACTTTGCAAATTATTTGATTGTTTAAGGTCAGAGAGATTCAATGTCAGAAGCTTAAAATTTTAGTGTCAGAGGTTCATTCTTTAGTTGGCTATATTATTAAAGTTGTTTCTCAAAGATGCTTAAAGTTCATTTTTTAATTCAGTGGCAGATGCTTAAAGTTGATTTGATTTGTATTTCATTGTTTAAAGTTAGATGCTCAAAGTTCAGTTACAATTTAAAGTTAGATGCTCAAAGTTCAGTTATAATGTAAAGTTAGATGCTCAAAGTTCAGTTATAATTTAAAGTTAGATGCTCAAAGTTCAGTTATAATTTGAAGTTAGGTGCTCAAAGTTCAGTTATTATTTAAAGTTAGATGCTCAAAGTTCATTGTTTAAAGCCAGTTTATTGCTTAAATAATTTGCCTAGGAGATTGATTTTGCACATGCTATGGTTGTTTATATTGCAGGAAGATGACAACTGTGGTATTGTTCTTTGGGTTGATCCAGAGTGGCCTCCTACATTGTAGAATGCCTTGTTGAAGCTATGGGAAATGTATCATGACAGCAAGAGTGATAGGAGGAAGGATAACCTGGAGAGTTCACTCACTATTCACCATTTGACTGAAGAAAAAAATAATCTAGAGGCCAACTATGACAAATTGGTTGAAGATGTGCACCAACTGTTCAATGCTCAAGAGGATAGGATGGTAGATTTCAGCTATTTGCAGGCTAAGATGTAGAATGTGCATGTTTCTGATTCAGTTGTATCTGACATGAAGACAGAGATGGGGAAGAAAGATGCAGAGATCTTCAAGCTGCAGGAGAAGTATAAAGTACTGATGAACCTGACACAATCTCAAGGCACTTGCATCAGGAACCTGAAATTCAATCATCTAAATGAGAAGGAAGTGCTTAGTACATCCACCAGGAACCTGCAATTCCAGGTTGATGAACTCAAAAAAATCTGAGGAAAAGCTCACCCAGGAGAACACCCAGCTGCTCCTTCACATGGGTGATCTCAAGAAGGGGCATGACAAGCTCACAGCAAGGAGGGATCAGCTAAAGATTCAGATTGCTGAACTGTTGAAGTCAGAGGAGAAGAACAAGCAGAAATTGAAGGGGATCATGGACATCTTGTCAGAACGAAGATGTAGAGGAGAGTAAGAGCAAGATTCAGATCAACATGAAGAAGAAGAATGCTTGCTTTGCCGACCTTTTGTGGAGTATGGTGTTATTGTGAACTAAGTTATGTACTATGGATGTGTTGGGGAACGTAGCAATAATTCAAAATTTTCTACGTATCACCAAGATCAATATGGAGTCATCTAGCAACAAGGGAGGAGTGGATCCACATACCCTTGTAGATCGCGCGCGGAAGCGTTCAAGAGAACGGGGTTGATGGAGTCGTACTTGTCGTGATCCAAATCACCGATGATCCTAGCGCCGAACGGACGGCACCTCCGCGTTCAACACACGTACGGAGCAGCAACGTCTCCTCCTTCTCGATCCAGCAAGGGGGGAGGAGAGGTTGATGGAGATCCAGTAGCACGACGGCGTGGTGGTGGAAGTAGCGGGATTCCAACAGGGCTTCGCTAAGCGCTGCGGGAGGAGGGAGATGTGTCATGGGAGGGAGAGGGAGGCGCCAGGGCTTAGGTGAGGCTGCCCTCCCTTCCCCCCACTATATATAGGGCCAAGGGAGAGGGGGGCGCAGCCTTGGCCCTTCCTCCAAGGAAGGGTGCGGCTAGGGAGGAGTCCATCCTCCCCAAGGCACCTAGGAGGTGCCTTCCCCCTTTAGGACTCTTCCTTTTCCTTATCTCTTGGCGCATGGGCCTCTTGGGGCTGGTGCCCTTGGCCCATAAAGGCCAAGGCGCACACCCCTACAGCCCATGTGGCCCCCGGAGGCAGGTGGACCCCCTTGGTGGACCCCCAGACCCCTTTCGGCACTCCCGGTACAATACCGATAATGCGCGAAACTTTTCCGGCGACCAAAACAAGACTTCCCATATATAAATCTTTACCTCCAGACCATTCCGGAACTCCTCGTGACGTCCGGGATCTCATCTGGGACTCCGAACAACTTTCGGGTTACCGCATACTTATATCTCTATAACCCTAGTGTCACTGAACCTTAAGTGTGTAGACCCTACGGGTTCGGGAGACACGTAGACATGACCGACACGACTCTCCGGCCAATAACCAACAGCGGGATCTGGATACCCATGTTGGCTCCCACATGCTCCTCGATGATCTCATCGGATGAACCACGATGTCAAGGACTTAATCAATCCCGTATACAATTCCCTTTGTCTATCGATACAACACTTGCCCGAGATTCGATCGTCGGTATCCCGATACCTTGTTCAATCTCGTTACCGGCAAGTCTCTTTACTCGTTCCGTAACACATCATCCCGTGATCAACTCCTTGATCACATTGTGCACATTATGATGATGTCCTACCGAGTGGGCCCAGAGATACCTCTCCGTCACACGGATTGACAAATCCCAGTCTTGATTCATGCCAACCCAACAGACACTTTCGGAGATACCCGTAGTGCACCTTTATAGTCACCCAGTTACGTTGTGACGTTTGGCACACCCAAAGTATTCCTACGGTATCCGGGAGTTGCACAATCTCATGGTCTAAGGAAATGATACTTGACATTAGAAAAGCTTTAGCATACGAACTACATGATCTTGTGCTAGGCTTAGGATTGGGTCTTGTCCATGACATCATTCTCCTAATGATGTGATCCCGTTATCAACGACATCCAATGTCCATGGTCAGGAAACCGTAACCATCTATTGATCAACGAGCTAGTCAACTAGAGGCTTACTAGGGACATGGTGTTGTCTATGTATCCACACATGTATCTGAGTTTCCTATCAATACAATTCTAGCATGGATAATAAACGATTATCATGAACAAGGAAATATAATAATAACAAATTTATTATTGCCTCTAGGGCATACTTCCAACAGTCTCCCACTTGCACTAGAGTCAATAATCCAGTTCACATCGATATGTGATTAACACTCAAGGTCACATCCCCATGTGACTAACACCCAAAGAGTCTACTAGAGTCAATAATCTAGTTCACATTACCATGTGATTAACACTCGATGAGTTCTGGGTTTGATCATGTTATGCTTGTGAGAGATGTTATAGTCAACGGATCTGAACCTTTTAGATCCGTGTGTGCTTTACAAATCTCTATGTCATCTCCTAGATGCAGCTACCACGTTCTATTTGGAGCTATTCCAAACAACTGTTCTACTATACGAATCCAGTTTACTACTTAGAATAATATGGATTAGTGTCAAAGTTTGCATCGGCGTAACCCTTTACGACAAACTCTTTTACCACCTCCATAATCGAGAAAATTCCTTAGTCCACTAGTTACTAAGGATAACTTTGACCGCTGTCCTGTGATCCATTCTTGGATCACTCTTGTACCCCTTGACTGACTCATGGCAAGGCACACTTCAGGTGCGGTACACAGCATAGCATACTATAGAGAGCCTATGATAAAAGCATAGGGGACGACCTTCGTCCTTCCTCTTTCTTCTGCCATGGTCGAGCTTTAAGTCTTAACTTCATACCTTACAACTCAGGCAAGAACTCCTTTGACTGATCCATCTTGAACACCTTCAAGATCATGTCAAGGTATGTGCTCATTTGAAAGTACCATTAAGAATTTTTATCTATCCTTATAGATCTTGATGCGCAATGTTCAAGTAGCTTAATCCAGGCTTTCCATTGAAAAACACTTTCCAAATAACCCTATATGCTTTCCAGAAATTCTACGTCACTTTTGATCAACAATATATCAACAACATATATTTATCAGAAATTCTATAGTGCTCCCACTCACTTCTTTGGAAATACAAGTTTCTCATAAACTTTGTATACACCCAAAATCTTTGATCATCTCATCAAAGCATACATTCCAACTCCGAGATGCTTACTCCAGTCCTTAGAAGGATTGCTGGAGCTTTGCATACTTGTTAGCATCTTTCAGGATTGTTAAAACCTTCTGGTTGTATCACATACAACCTTTCCTCAAGAAAATCGTCGAGGAAACAATGTTTTGACATCCTATCTGCAAGATTTCATAAATAATGTAGTAATCGCTAATATAATTCCAACAGACTCTTAGCATCGCTACGAGTGAGAAAGTCTCATCGTAGTCAACTCCTTGAACTTGTTGGAAAACATCTTAACGACAAGTCAAGCTTTCTTAATGGTGATACTTACCATCATTGTCCGTCTTCCTTTTAAAATCCATATGTACCTTAACAGCCTTACGACCATCAAGTAGTTCTTCCAAAGTCTACACTTTGTTTTCATACATGGATCCTATCTCGGATTTTATGGCCTCGAGCCATTTATCGGAATCCGGGCCCACCATCGCTTCTCCATGGCTCGTAGGTTCATTGTTGTCTAGCAACATGACTTCCAAGACAGGATCACGTACCACTCTGAAGTAGTACGCATCCTTGTCATCCCACGAGGTTTGGTAGTGACTTGATCTGAAGTTTCATGATCACTATCATAAGCTTCCACTTCAATTGTTGTAGGTGCCACAGGAACAACTTCCTGTGCCCTGCCACACACTAGTTGAAGAGACGGTTCAATAACCTCATCAAGTCTCCACCATCCTCCCACTCAATTCTTTCGAGAGAAACTTTTCCTCGAGAAAGGACCCGATTCTAGAAACAATCCCTTATTGCTTTCGGTTCTGAGACAGGAGGTATACCCAACTGTTTTGGGTGTCCTATGAAGATGCATTTATCCGCTTTGGGTTCGAGCTTATCAGCCTGAAACTTTTTCGCATAAGCGTCGCAGCCCCAAACTTTTAAGAAATGACAGCTTAGGTTTCTCTAAACCATAGTTCATACGGTGTCATCTCATCGGAATTACGTGGTGCCCTATTTAAAGTGAATGTGGTTGTCTCTAATTCCTAACCCATAAACTATCGTGGTAATTCGATAAGAGACATCATGGTATGCATCATATCCAATAGGGTGCAGTTATGATGTTCGGACACACCATCACACTATGGTGTTCCAGGCTGTATTATTTGTGAAACAATTTCCATAATGTCTTAATTCTATGCCAAACTCGTAATTCAGATATTCATCTCTATGATCATATCATAGATATGTTATCCTCTTGTCACAATGATCTTTCAACTTCACCGTGAAGTTACTTGAACCTTTCAATAATTCAGACTCGTGATTCATCAAGTAAATATACTCAACATCTACTCAAATCATCTGTGAAGTAAGAACATAACGATATCCACTACATGCCTCAGCACTCATTGGACTGCACACATCAACATGTATTACTTCCAACAAGTTGCTTTCTAGTTCCATTTTACTGAAAACGAGGCTTTCAGTCATCTTGCCCATGTGGTATGATTTGCATGTCTCAAGTGATTCAAAATCAAGTGAGTCCAAACGGTCCATTTGCATGGAGTTTCTTCATGCATATACACCAATAGACATGGTTCGCATGCCTCAAACTTTTCAAAAACGAGTGAGCCCAAAGATCCATCAACATGGAGCTTCTTCATGCGATTTATAACGATATGACTTACGTGGCAGTGCCACAAGTAGGTGGTACTATCATTACTATCTTTTGGCATGAACATGTGTATCACTACGATCGAGATTCAATAAACCATTCATTTTAGGTGTAAGACCATTGAAGGTATTATTCAAATAAACAGAGTAACCATTACTCTCTCCTTAAATGAATAACCGTATTGTGATAGACATAATCCAATCATGTCTATGCTCAACGCAAACACCAATCTTGATGGTAGAGGGAGCGTACGATATTTGATCAACCATGGAAATACTTCCAACACATATCGTCATCTCACCTTTTGGCTAGTCTCCGTTTATTCCGTAGCCTTTTGTTTCGAGTTACTAACACTTAGCAACCGAACCGATATCTAATACCCTGGTGCTAGGAGTACTAGTAAAGTACACATTAACACAATGTATATCCAATATACTTCTATCGACCTTGCCAGCCTTCTCATCTACCAAGTATCTAGGGTAATTCTGCTCCAGTGGTTGTTCCCCTTATTACAGAAGCACTTAGTCTCGGGTTTGGGCTCAACCTTGGGTTTCTTCACTAGAGCAGCAGCTGATTTGCCGTTTCATGAAGTTTCCCTTCTTGCCCTTGCCCTTCTTGAAACTAGTGGTTTCACCAACCATCAACAATTGATGCTCCTTCTTGATTTCTACTTTTGTGGTGTCAAACATCGCAAATATCTCAAGGATCATCATATATGTCCCTGATGTATTATAGTTCATCATGAAGCTCTAGCAGCTTGGTGGTAATGACTTCGGAGAAACATCAATATCTCATCTGGAAGATCAACTCCCACTCGATTCAAATAATTGTTGTACTCAGACAATCTGAGCACAAGCTCAACAAATTGAGCTTTTCTCCTTAGTTTGTAGGCTAAGAAAATCGTCGGAGGTCTTATACCTCTTGACGTGGGCACGAGCCTAAAATCCCAATTTTAGTCCTTGGAACATCTCATATGTTCTGTGATGTTTCAAAAACGTCTTTGATGCCACAATTCTAAGCCGTTTAACTGAACTATCACGTAGTTATCAAAATGTGTACGTCAGATGTTCGCAACATCCACAGACAACGTTCGAGGTTCAGCACACTGAGCGGTGCATTA
Organism: Triticum aestivum; assembly: GCF_018294505.1. Lineage (NCBI taxonomy): Eukaryota > Viridiplantae > Streptophyta > Magnoliopsida > Poales > Poaceae > Triticum > Triticum aestivum. The sequence continues at coordinate 106,495,774 of NC_057797.1, forward strand.
AGGACATAAGCCTTCTATGAAGCAATGAGGACAATCCTCAGTTTACGGACCTAGTCCGCATAATTGCTACTATCAACTTTCAACTAAATTTTCTCTAGGAACATATCTAAACATTAGAACAGAAACGTGAGCCACGACATAATTTGCGAAGACCTTTTGACTATGTTCAGGATAACTAAGTTCATCTTATGAACTCCCACTCAGATAGACATCCCTCTAGTCATCTAAGTGATTACATGATCCGAGTCAACTAGGCCGTGTCCGATCATCACGTGAGACGGACTAGTCAACATCGGTGAACATCTTCATGTTGATCGTATCTACCATACGACTCATGCTCGACCTTTCGGTCTCTTGTGTTCCGAGGCCATGTCTGTACATGCTAGGCTCGTCAAGTCAACCTAAGTGTTTTGCATGTGTTTCGAGGCCATGTCTGTACATGTTAGGCTCGTCAACACCCGTTATATTCGAACGTAAGAATCTATCACACCCGATCATCACGTGGTGCTTCGAAATGACGAACTTTCGCAACGGTGCACAGTTAGGGGGAACATTTCTTGAAATTTTAATGAGGGATCATTTTATTTACTACCGTCGTTCTAAGCAAATAAGATGTATAAACATGATAAACATCACATGCAATCAAATAGTGACATGATATGGCCATCATCACTTTGCTCCTTTTGATCTTCATCTTCGGGGCTCCATGATCATCATCGTCACCGGCATGACACCATGATCTCCATCATCATGATCTCCATCATCGTGTCTCCATGAAGTTGCCTCGCCAACTATTACTTCTACTACTACAGCTAACGGTTAGCAATAAAGTAAAGTAATTACATGACGTTTATGTTGACACGCAGGTCATAAATAAATTAAGACAACTCCTATGGCTCCTGCCGGTTGTCATACTCATCGACATGCAAGTCGTGATTCCTATTATAAGAACATGATCATCTCATACATCACATATATCATTCATCACATCCTTTGGCCATATCACATCACATAGCATACCCTGCAAAAACAAGTTAGACGTCCTCTAATTGTTGTTTGCATGTTTTACGTGGCTGCTATGGGTTTCTAGCAAGAACGTTTCTTACCTACGCAAAAACACAACGTGATATGCCAATTGCTATTTACCCTTCATAAGGACCCTTTTCATCGAATCTGATCCGACTAAAGTGGGAGAGACAGACACCCGCTAGCCACCTTATGCAACTAGTGCATGTCAGTCGGTGGAACCAGTCTCACGTAAGAGTACGTGTAAGGTCGGTCCGGGCCGCTTCATCCCACAATGCCGCCGGATCAAGATTGGACTAGTAACGGTAAGCATATTGAACAAAATCAACGCCCACAACTACTTTGTGTTCTACTCGTGCATAGAAACTACGCATAGACCTAGCTCATGATGCCACTGTTGGGGAACGTAGCAATAATTCAAAATTTTCTACGTATCACCAAGATCAATCTATGGAGTCATCTAGCAACGAGGGAGGAGTGGATCTACATACCCTTGTAGATCGCGCGTGGAAGCGTTCAAGAGAACGGGGTTGATGGAGTCGTACTTGTCGTGATCCAAATCACCGATGATCCTAGCGCCGAACGGACGGCACCTCTGCGTTCAACACACGTACGGAGCAGCGACGTCTCCTCCTTCTTGATCCAGCAAGGGGGAGGAGAGGTTGATGGAGATCCAGCAGCACGACGGCGTGGTGGTGGAAGTAGCGGGATTCCAACAGGGCTTCGCTAAGCGATGCGGGAGGAGGGAGATGTGTCATGGGAGGGAGAGGGAGGCGCCAGGGCTTAGGTGAGGCTGCCCTCCCTTCCCCCCGCTATATATAGGGCCAAGGGAGAGGGGGGGCGCAGCCTTGGCCCTTCCTCCAAGGAAGGGTGCGGCTAGGGAGGAGTCCATCCTCCCCAAGGCACCTAGGAGGTGCCTTCCCCCTTTAGGACTCTTCCTTTTCCTTATCTCTTGGCGCATGGGCCTCTTGGGGCTGGTGCCCTTGGCCCATAAAGGCCAAGGCGCACACCCCTACAGCCCATGTGGCCCCCCGGGGCAGGTGGACCCCCTTGGTGGACCTCCAGACCCCTTTCGGCACTCCCGGTACAATACCGATAATGCGCGAAACTTTTCCGGCGACCAAAACAAGACTTCCCATATATAAATCTTTACCTCCGGACCATTCCGGAACTCCTCGTGACGTCCGGGATCTCATCCGGGACTCCGAACAACTTTCGGGTTACCGCATACTTATATCTCTATAACCCTAGCGTCACTGAACCTTAAGTGTGTAGACCCTACGGGTTCGGGAGACACGTAGACATGACCGACACGACTCTCCGGCCAATAACCAACAGCGGGATCTGGATACCCATGTTGGCTCCCACATGCTCCTCGATGATCTCATCGGATGAACCACGATGTCAAGGACTTAATCAATCCCGTATACAATTCCCTTTGTCTATCGGTACAACACTTGCCCGAGATTCGATCGTCGGTATCCCGATACCTTGTTCAATCTCGTTACTGGCAAGTCTCTTTACTCGTTCCGTAACACATCATCCCGTGATCAACTCCTTGATCACATTGTGCACATTATGATGATGTCCTACCGAGTGGGCCCAGAGATACCTCTCCGTCACACGGAGTGACAAATCCCAGTCTCGATTCGTGCCAACCCAACAGACACTTTCGGAGATACCCGTAGTGCACCTTTATAGTCACCCAGTTACGTTGTGACGTTTGGCACACCCAAAGTATTCCTACGGTATCCGGGAGTTGCACAATCTCATGGTCTAAGGAAATGATACTTGACATTAGAAAAGCTTTAGCATACGAACTACATGATCTTGTGCTAGGCTTAGGATTGGGTCTTGTCCATCACATCATTCTCCTAATGATGTGATCCCATTATCAACGACATCCAATGTCCATGGTCAGGAAACCGTAACCATCTATTGATCAACGAGCTAGTCAACTAGAGGCTTACTAGGGACATGGTGTTGTCTATGTATCCACACATGTATCTGAGTTTCCTATCAATACAATTCTAGCATGGATAATAAACGATTATCATGAACAAGGAAATATAATAATAACCAATTTATTATTGCCTCTAGGGCATATTTCCAACAGGATGTGTAGTTGTCGTGAACCACTATGTTGTTGCTTTCAGTTGTTGTGAACCACTATGGTGTTGTTGTGAACCACTATGTTGTTGCTCAGAACCACTATGTTAACTCTTAGTTGCTGTGAACCACTATGTTAATCAATATGGTGTTGTTGTGAACCAGTTTGTTGTGAACCAGTATGTTAACTCTTAGTTGCTTGAACCAAGATATTGAACTCTTTTATGATTTTAGTTGCTTGTCTTGTTGAACCAAGATGTTGAACTCTTTTATGATTTGAGTTGCTTGTCTTAGTTGGTTAATATTGAACCACTATGTTAATCAATATGGTGTTATTGCTTGTCATAGTGACGCTGCCTCATAGTGGTTACTCTACTCATTTAGGGTCCGTCGACGTCGAGAACCCCCTAAACCAAAGTGGTTAGTCATTTAAGCTCTGTCGACGCCGAGAACCCCCTAAATCAAAGTGGTTAGTCATTTAGGCTCCGTCGACATCGAGAACCCCCTAAACCAAAGTGGTTAGTCATTTAGGCTCCGTCGACGTCGAGACCCCCCTAAACCAAAGTGGTTAGGCATTTAGGCTCGGTCAACGTCGAAAACCCCCTAAACCAAAGTGGTTAGGCATTTAGGCTCCATCGATATCGAGAACCCCCTAAACCAAAGTGGTTAGGCATTTAGGCTCCATCGACGTCGAGAACCCCCTAAACCAAAGTGGTTAGGCATTTAGGCTCCATCGACGCCGAGAACCCCCTAAACGAAAGTGGTTAGGCATTTAGGCTCCGTCGACGTCGAGAACCCCCTAAACGAAAGTGGTTAGGCATTTAGGCTCCGTCGACGTCGAGAACCCCCTAAACCAAAGTGGTTAGGCATTTAGGCTCCGTCGACGTCGAGAACCCCCTAAACCAAAGTGGTTAGGCATTTAGGCTCCGTCGACGTCGAGAACCCCCTAAACCAAAGTGGTTAGGCATTTAGGCCCCGTCGATGTCGAGAACCCCCTAAACCAAAGTGGTTAGGCATTTAGGCTTCATCGATGTCGAGAACCCCCTAACCCAAAGTGGTTAGGCATTTAGGCTCCGTCGACGTCGAGAACCCCCTAAACCAAAGTGGTTAGGCATTTAGGCTCCGTCGATGTCAAGAACGCCCTAAACCAAAGTGGTTAGGCATTTAGGCTCCATCGACGTCAAGAACCCCCTAAACCAAAGTGGTTAGGCATTTAGGCTCCGTCGATGTCGAGAACACCCTAAACCAAAGTGGTTACGTATTTAGGCTCTGTCGACGTCGAGAACCCCCTAAACCAAAGTGGTTAGGTATTTAGGCTCCGTCGACGTCGAGAACCCCCTAAACCAAAGTGGTTAGGCATTTAGGCTCCGTCAACGTCGAGAACCCCCTAAACCAAAGTGGTTAGGTATTTAGGCTCCAGCGACGTCGATAACCCCCTAAACCAAAGTGGTTAGGCATTTAGGCTCCATCGACATTGAGAACACCCTAAACCTTATCATCAAATCTCATCATCAAACCTTAACATTGCCAATAACACTACTCATCAAATCATCATCAAACCTTAACATTTCCAAATTGATAGCATAACATTGCCCATAACACTAAGATAGTTGATAGCAATTCAATACAGCCGCCTGACCTCCTCGCCGAAGTTGAGTATTCCGGGCGCCACACCTCTCTCTTTCCCCCGCCCCTCCTTCTTCCTCTCTCTCTCTCTCTCTCAAAAAGCTCCCTCTCTCCCCCGTGTCGCGTAGGGCCTCGGAGTTTCGTCGCACCGCCACATGGAGTTCGCTGGAGCTCGCGACCTCTGTCGTTTCTTTGCCCAGATCTGTGCCGCCCTCGCCGTCCTTGCCCACATCCGGTCAGATCTGGTGCCCAGGGGCCGGATCCACCCATTCCCGTTGTCAGCCGGACCCATCCCCGCCGCCTGCCGCCGTCCCCTTGCCAGAATCCGTCGGTCGCCGCCATGTCGTTCCTCCTTTGCTTCCCGCTCGCCCCTTCGTTGACTGCGACGCCAAGGCCCAACTCCCTGAAGCGATGTGAGCATGCCCCTCCAGCCTTCTGCGCGCTGTTGGGCTTGTCCCAGATTCGGCCCGCTTCTGTTTTTTTTTCTTTAAGTGAATTTCCTATTTAACCAGTGCATTGCATATTTACAGCTAGGTCCCTCATGTTCATGCATATAATAACTCCATAACCGTGCATCGGTTTAAAGTGATCTATATATGTGAAATGCTTAGAATTTTGTGTAGATTAATAATTTCCAACTTTCATCCATGTTTAACATGCTTAAAATGTTGTTTGATTAATTTTGCTCATATGCCATGCTTAAATGCTTTATTTCATAACTAAATAACCATAGCTCCAAACTTAACAAACTTTATATGTAAATGGAGTAGAAAAATGCATAGTTTAACATGGTGGTATTACTTTGCATGTTTAACAACTCTAAAATATGCTTTAGGGAAGAACAGTACCAAATTCAAATATTGCATATGGGGTTTTTCCAGAATTGTTGCTTGTTTTGTTCCGGACTCATTTAAACTTGGCTAGATAGGTAGTTTATTATGCTTCACCCCTTGCCATGTTAATCAACATTTAATATTGTTGGGTACATAAACGAGATCAAACTAAATAACTTGAATGTGGTGTTTCGTCAATATGCAACGGAGTTGCGTATTGAGCTCCACTTAATTTGTAGGATTGTTTGTGCATTTTGCCAAGCCATGCCTCATTAAACCGGACATGCATCATACTTGGTTGTGCATCATGCCATGATTATGTGATGGTTGTTTACTTTGTTGTTTGCTTCTTTTCGGTGTTGCTTCTTCAGGTTAGTTCCGAATAACGTCGCGTTTGTGATGATTCGTTCGACTACGTCCGTTTGTCTTCTTCATGGACTCGTTCTTCTTCCTTGCGGGGTTTCAGGTAAGATGACCATAGCCTCGAAATCACTTCTATCTTTGTTTGCTAGTTGTTTGCTCTTTTGCTATGCCGCCATACCTACCACTTGCTTTATCATGCCTCCCATATTGCCATGTCAAGCCCCTAACCCACATTTCCTAGCAAACCGTTGTTTGGCTATGTTACCGCTTTTGCTCAGCCCCTCTTATACCGTTGTCAGTTGCAGGTGAAGTTGAAGCTGGTTCCATGTTGGAACATGGATATGTTGGGATATCATAATATCTCTTATTTAATTAATGCATCTATATACTTGGTAAAGGGTGGAAGGCTCGGCCTTATGCCTGGTGTTTTGTTCCACTCTTGCCTCCCTAGTGTCCGTCATACCGGTGTTATGTTCCTTGATTTCGCGTTCCTTACACGGTTGGGTGTTATGGGGACCCCCTGACAGTTTGTTTTGAATAAAACTCCTCTAGCAAGGCCCAACCTTGGTTTTACCATTTGCCTCACCACCACCTACTTTTCCCTTGGGAGTCGCGCTTCCGAGGGTCATCTTTATTTAAACCCCCCCCCCCGGGCCAGTGCTTCTCTAAGTGTTGGTCCGAACTAGAGTCCTTTGCAGTGCCACCTCGGGGAAACTTGAGGGCTGGTTTTAGTCGTACGGAGCGCTCATCCGGTGTTGCCCTGAGAACGAGATATTTGCAGCTCCTATCGGGATGTCCGCACATCGGGCGGTCTTGGTGATCTTGTTTTACCATTGTCGAAATGTCTTGTAACCGGGATTCCAGACTGATCGGGTCTTCTCGAGAGAAGGAATATCCTTTGTTGATCGTGAGAGCTTGTGATGCGCTAAGTTGGGACACCCCTGCAGGGTTTTGAACTTTTGAAAGTTGTGCCCGCGATTATGGGCAGATGGGAATTTGTTAATATCCGGTTGTAGAAAACTTGACACTTAACTTAATTAAAATGAATCAACTGCGTGTGTAGCCGTGATGGTCTCTTTTCGACGGAGTCCGGGAAGAGAACACGGTCTTGTGTTTTGCTTGAACATAAGTAGCTTTCAGGATCACTTCTTGATCACTTCTAGTTCACGACCGTTGCATTGCTTCTCTTCTCGCTCTTATTTGCGTATGTTAGCCACCTTATATGCTAGTGCTTGCTGCAGCTCCACCTCACTACCTTTCCTACCTATAAGCTTAAATAGTCTTGATCTCGCAGGTGTGAGATTGCTGAGTCCCCGTCGCTCACAGATACTTCCAAACAGTTGCAGGTGTCGATGATACCAGTGCAGGTGATGCAACCCAGCTCACGTGGGAGCTCGATGAAGATCTTGATCGTTGTTTTGCGTCTTTTCCAATTGATCAGTAGTGGAGCCCAGTTGGGACGATCGGGGATCTAGCATTTAGGGTTGTCTTTCTTTATTTTGGTTCCGTAGTCGGACCTTGATTGTATTCTAGATAATGTATGATATATCTATGTATTGTTTGAAGTGGCGATTGTAAGCCAACTCTTTATCCCATTCTTATTCAGTACATGGGATGTGTAAAGATTACCCCTCTTGCGACATGCCTACTATGCGGTTATGCCTCTAAGTCGTGCTCCGACACGTGGGAGATATAGCCGCATTGTGGGTGTTACATGTTGGTTCAGTATAGTCAAACCTAAGCGTCCAACCATGGTTCAGGACACAAAACATTGATCAGTACCATAGTTTTGAGAAACAACAACTCATTACACTCATCTGTTACCACTAGGAGAAAATCAGGTCATCCAACCAGTGTGACTTCTTGGGGCAGAAGATGTAGAAGGAGTTGCATATCTTGGGGCAGTGAATGGCCTTGCACCACTAGTTGATGGCTGTGAACTTGCACCAGACCTTGCTCCAGATCTTGCACCAGTCCTTGCACCAGACCTTGCAGGTGGAGGTTGTGATCTTGGTGCAGGCTGGGATCTTGCAGGTGGAGGCTGCTGCTGTGATCTTGCAGGTGGGGGTTGTGATCTTGCAGGTGTAGGTTGCTGCTGTGATCTTGCAGGTGTCTTGCAAAAAGAAGTGAGATTGGTATTAGTAGACAACATTAAAATATTAACGAATGCACTAGTCAACTAATACAAAAGAAGTGAGATTTGGTATTTCCACATGCTTGTTTTTCCTCATAGCCAAATCTGGTTTCAATTGTTTCAGGCAGTTGGTGTATCTATGGCCTTGGAGACCACAGTTAGAGCATGTTATTGTGGCCATTCTACTGCTGTCCTTTGGCTTTCGCACTTCAAACTTCCCCTTGATCCTCTTCTCTTGTTTTCTTCCTCTCCTAACATAAAATTCTGGTGGCTCTATGTCTGGTCCATGTGTCCTTATCCAGTCATGTTCACCAGGAACAGGAAAGATCATAGGTTCATATGCTGCCACATAAAATGGTTTTTTGAAGAATTTACAAAGAAAGTCCTCTGGAAACCTCTTGGCCTTGTTAATTGCTGAAATTGCATGGTTGCATGGTAGGCCACTGAGGTCCCATTTTCTGCAACCACATGTATGATTATCCAAGTTCACAGGGTGTGTTTGCTGCCCACTGGTCACTTGCCATAAATTAACACCAGCTTGAATGGGTTTGCAGTATCTGGCCCTCTCCTTTTCCAGCTCTAGCTTCTCAGCATAATGTGGTGTGATCTCCCAGAAAGCTACCTTTCCTCTCTCTCTATTCCTATGCCACCTCACCATTTTCTTGTGCTTAATACCATCAACCATAGTCCTAATAGGCTTTTTCCTAAAATCAAGGATATACTTGTTGAACACCGAAAGATCGTGGATGTCGCCTAGAGGGGGGTGAATAGGCGTTTTAAAATAATTACGGTTTAGGCTTGAACAAATGCGGAATAAACCTAACGGTTAATTTGTCAAGCACAAAACCTACAACAACTAGGCTCACCTATGTGCACCAACAACTTATGCTAAGCAAGATAAATTACTAGGTGATAGCAAGATATATGACAAGAAACAATATGGCTATCACAAAGTAAAGTGCATAAGTAAAGAGCTCGGGTAAGATATAACCGAGGCACGCGGAGACGATGATGTATCCCAAAGTTCACACCCTTGCGGATGCTAATCTCCGTTTGGAGCAGTGTGGAGGCACAATGCTCCCCAAGAAGACACTAGGGCCACCGTAATCTCCTCACGCCCTCGCACAATGCAAGATGTCGTGATTCCACTAAGGGACCCTTGAGGGGGTCACCGAACCCGTACAAATGGCAACCCTTGGGGGCGGTCACCGAACCCGTACACCTTGGCAACCCTTGGGGGCGGTCACCGGTACCCGTCAAATTGCTCGAGGCGATCTCCACAACCTAATTGTAGACCCCAACGCTTACCCGGAGCTTTACACCACAATGATTGAGCTCCGAACAACACCAACCGTCTAGGGCGCCAAGGCACCCAAGAGGAACAAGCTCTAGGGTGCCCAAACACCCAAGAGTAATAAGCTTCTCAAACTTCACTTCCACGTATCACCGTGGAGAACTCAAACCGATGCACCAAATGCAATGGCAAGGGCACACGGAGTGCACAAATCCTTCTCTCTCAAATCCCACCGAAGAAACTAATGCTAGGGAGGAAAATGAGAGGAAGAACAAGAAGGAGAGCACACAGAACTCCAAGATCTACATCCAAGGGGTTCCCCTCACGTAGAGGAGAAAGTGATTGGTGGAAATGTGGATCTAGATCTCCTCTCTCTTTTCCCTCAAAAACTAGCAAGAATCCATGGAGGGATTGAGAGTTAGCAAGCTCGAAGAAGGTCAACAATGGGGGAAGAACACGAGCTCAAAGGATAAGGTTCATTGGGGAAGAAGACCCCTTTTATAGGTGGGGAAAAATCCAACCGTTATGCTCACAGCCCGCACCGAGCGGTACTACCGCTCCAAGGAGCGGTACTACCGCTAGGGCGGTAGTAGCCCTTTGAAACACAACAGCGAGGAGGCAAAAAGCCAGAAGAACCGTCAGAGCGGTAGTATCGCTTGACCTCACGGTACTACCGCTAGGGGTAGCGGTACTACTGCTAAGGGTAGCGGTACTACTGCTTGCGAGCGGTACTAAAAAATTACATCCGTGCCTACCACCGCTGGACTGGTGACGAGTTTTTGGTCCCGAGCTGAAGTAGCCACGGAAGTAGCCGTGGTAGTACTGCTCCAAGCGGTAGTACCGCTCCCAAGAGCGGTAGTAAAGAATTACATCCGCTCCTGTCCGTGGTAGTACCGCTGCAGCCTTTTTAGAATACCAAAACTAACACAACTTCTGCAAACGGACTCCAAATTCGACGAAACCAAGTTTGTTGGAAAGCTAGTGACAAGGGCTAACACAATCTTGAAAGAAATACCAATAAGAAGCAAATTAGAAAAGTCCCAAAATAAAATGGTGAGAACCCTTTCTCGGATAAGACCGATAAAACCTCCAACACCGAAAACATCATAGAAGACGCATGCAAACTCCGTTTTCGACAGCTTGTCATCAAGATGACCATAAGCTCTAAGACTCAAAAAGAGAACCAAACAAGAACCAAGAAATATGATGCAAGGATGCAATGGTTTGAGCTCTTGACGAACGATACGATCAAGCTACTCACTTAAGAGCCCCCCTTGATAGTACAGCTATCGATCCTATAACCCGGTCTCCCAACTACCACCATGAGACCGGTAAAATAGAAAACCTATCAAGGGCAAACCTTTGCCTTGCACATGATCCACTTGAGCTAGATGATGACGATCTTGTCCTCCTCATGATGGACCACCTTTCTTGATTGCGTTGGGTCGATGGAGACTACATGATTGCTCCCCCATACTCCACTATGGGTGAGCCACTCTTCGGCACATCTTCACAAGTCCATTGACACCATAATGGATGGCAAGCTTCAAGCACTTGATCTATTCGTGATTCTCCACTTGAACTTGCACACGGCAATCTTGATGATGATCACCACTTGATGTCATCCTTCCCCTGGGTTGTATGATATCATCCTCTTGACGCAAGCCCATGGACACGCACCTAACCCCACATAGACTCTCACATAGACCATGGGTTAGTACACAAAGTGCAATGGACAATTCTTACCATACCATGGGATCACTTGATCCCTCTCGGTACATCTTCTACTCTTTGTGAGTTGATCAACTTGATTCACTCTTGACTTAGTCTTGATTAACCTTGAATCTTTCCAACTCTCTTCGTTTGGATGATGTCTTGAAGGTAAACATGAATGATCACACAATCTTCTTCTTCAAGACATGCTTGCAATAAGCTCAACACTCACATGACCAATCTTTGGATAATTCCTTAATAGCACCTTAGTCAACCCATAAACTCCTTGAAACCAACACATGGACTTCAAGAAATGCCTATGGAAAAATTCTTCAAATATAACTCAATGCAACCATTAGTTCATAGAGAATGTCATCAATTACCAAAACCACACATGGGGGCACCGCATGTCCTTTCAAACACCTCAGATATGTTGTTAACAACCAAATCTGTCTTGCAGTTAGTGTCAAAAGCATGCCTAGCCCATGTTTTCTTAGGAATTGCATTAAGCCAGATCCAAGCATCCTCACACTCATTTCTCAAATCATTCATAGCAATATTAAACTTATGTTCATTGTAAGCATAACTGGCATTATCCATGCATTTCTTTAGATCTTCCCCCCCCCCCTAAAACTAGCATTCTGGAAATTTGCATATAAGTGTCTAAGACAATATCTCTGGTGGCAGTTTGGAAATACTCTATTCACTGCATTGAGTAGCCCCTGTTGAAATTACACAGAAAACTAAGCTACAGACTATAGTTGAAGATAGACAACAAACTATGCTACTGAAATCACACAACAAACTATGTACTTACCTTCTGTCTATCTGACATGATGGTATAAGGACCAAATTGGCCAACTTCTCCTCCTAGACATATCTTGAGTTGGTGCAGAAACCAACACCAATTTGCTGTATCCTCGTGACCAACAATGGCAAATGCAATTGGAAAAATGTTATTATTGCCATCTCTGCCAGTGGCAGCAAGGATCTGTGCACCTGTGGTCAGCTTAATAAAGCATCCATCAAAACCTGTTTTGCAAAAAAAGAACCAATTAAGTCAGTACATAGCAAAGAAACTAAAGCAAAGGTTTAATCATGTACATAGCAATAAAACTAAACCAAAGAAACAACTAACTAACTAATGAAAGGTCTGCATCCATTGAGAAATCCCTCCCTTGCTCCATTTAAGCAGAAAAACATTGCATGAAACCTTGGCCCTGGTGGTATTTTTTTGTTGCTTTAGGAACTAGAGTTGTAACTACAACCCTACTTCCAGGGTTTGTCTGCATGATGGTTGATGCATAGTCCCTTATCCTAGGATACTGCTTCTTGTGCTCTCCTAAGATAGCTTCCACAGCTAGGTTTTTGGCCCTATAGGCCATGTGCTTAGGAACCTCAACACCATACTTCTCCTTGCAGGCATCAATTAGAGTTTGTATGCTAGTGGTTGGATCAGACCTGAACAATGACTCATATGTCTTTACAAGCCACTTTACACTAACCCTAGAAGACTCTGTACTGGCAGGGCAAGTGTGCTCCAGGTTCATTTTTTATAGCAAAAGTCTTTTCACCTTTGATCACAGCAGCGACAATGTGGAACTGACAGTGCTCATTTCTGCAACATGCAATGATCCTTTGGTCAGAGTTTCTATGATATCTGAAATATCTTGCCTGTGAAATGTGCAAGCTCAACAGAGCATCTTTGAATTGCTGCTGATTTGTGAAGCACATGTACTTACATAATTGCTGGTGTGGGTGCTCCCTTTTTTCATTGAATCATATCCTAGGTTTTCTTTTCTATGCCCTACTCTTTTTTCTTTTCTTTAGGACAAATTGCAGTGGCTCATGCCCATCATCTTCACTATCCATCAGCCAACCAGTTTCTTCTTCATCTGATGAAGGAATGAAATCTTGCTTCACCTCCTTTAAAACACTAGAATGTGTTCTAGTGGTGGGGCACCTCCTAATTGGCAGCTTCTGTCTCTTCTTTGGAGGTTCTACCTGCAACTGTTGAGCTAACTCCACATTCAAGCTCTCCTCCCTCTCTTCATCCCCACTCTCTTCCTCCTCCCTCTCATCCATCTCAAACAGATCCTCAACCTCAGTGTCACCCTCATAATGCAGTTGTTCCTCCCCTTCTGACTCATCATATGAATATTCATCTTGATCATCTGCTAGTTGTTCCTCATCTGCTTGTCTCTTTCCATCTATTATCTTTGTGTCTTGAGAAATCCTGTACTTCTCCAAGTAATTGTCACTATCATATGCCCCTTCTGAATTATCACTACTGTAATATCCTTCCTCCAACAAAACTTCATCCTCCATCACAGATTTCAGCCTTTGTTTACCTAAATTTTTGCTCTCTTGTGTGCAAAAACCACTAGCTTCAACATTGGTACTACTGCTGCCCTGACTATGAAAAACAACCCCTTGGTCATCAACAACAAGCACAGCTGGCTCACTGAGATCATACACAACTGGTGGTGCATAAAGAATGGTTTGTAGTTCAGCATTTCTCTGAATTGCAGCACTGTCAGTGGCTGTTGCTCTAACTAACAGATTCAAAACTAAAGTATGCTCATTTTGCTTCTTAATTTACTGCAATTTAATGTTTGTGTCAATCAAGTCTAGGCCATGCTCTCTCTGCTCTCCTATGCATGTGTTCTCCATGTGATACAATTCATCGGAGAATGTAAATCCTTGTGTATGCAACAGTGTATACAGATTGAGAAAAGTGACATCAGAACTGCATATCTTTCTATCCAAATTATGCAGGGCATCAAAGTGAATCCTAACATCCCAGATAGCCTCCTCCACACTACAAGTGCCAGGAAATTTGGACATTTTCATTAACACTAACCCTAGCCTCCAAATTGGAAGAAAGAACAGAGGAGAGGGAGGAGGACTTACAACACTCCACCACATCCATGGGTCCAGTGATGGCTCGTGAAAGGGTTGGCGACCCAGATCTCTGCCATCCGCAGGCGCTGCTCCATGGTCAGCGGGGCCTCCTCCATTTCTTCCTGGCCGCTCGAGTAGTACGACGAACTGTCGCCGTCACCCTCGGCCAATCCTGGGTGCGCATCTGCCCCGAGGCCAGGAAGATCTCCGTACCCGCCCACACCGCCACCGCTGCTCGAGCCGCCGCCTACACCGCCGCCGCCCGGATTCGCCGTCGTCATTGACAGAGAGGAGCACGGGAAGGAGAGGGAGAGGGGAACGAGAGTTAGGGTTCGAACCGGCGGCTCGGTTCGACCTAGCCCGTTAGGTCAGACTCGTCCGAGTCAGCGACCCGTCCACGCGCCGATTCGGCCAGCGTGTCACCTAACATGTGGGCCCGGCCTGTCGGATACGCGGTCAATACGCGCTTATACGCTCCTTAGCCCGTTATGCACCACTTAGGCCCTGAGTTGATACTGAACTGCGACATGCACGAATAGTGATACTGACTCGTGAGTAGATGCCCAAGTATGGTACCAACATGCAATTAACTCTCGTGCTTTGAATCGGCTCTTCCTCTCAGCCTTCAGCGTTTGTTCAGCCACGCATTATGTGCAGTGGGCGCGCGCACATGCATACGTGCTCGTGCATTACGTGACGTAATTGTGTCGTGGTGTGCTCGCTCTGTACTTGTGTACATCCTCGGTTTCCTGCTCATGGATCGACGATGTAACCGAACGTCAATGAAACAAGTAAAAGCCAGCAGCACGTACAGCACAGTCTCTGCGTCTTTTTTTTTCTTCTAAAAACGAATCGCAAGTTGCCTCAATAAACGCACGCAAAAGCACTCGGCAGTCGGCAGTACAGCTACAGAGAGTCAGAGACATTCTTGTTGCCAAGCCATGTGCACGCATGACTCATCGCCATGCAACGCATGATTACAGCATCGTGAAGATGCTTTGCTATAGCTCGAGCCTTACATGCAGCGCATGATTACAGTATCGGGAACACGATTTGCTAGCTCATGCATGCATTATGAGTCGATGACCAGCCGCGCGCTGTCGATGGTGTGTGGTTTGGTGAGATGATCAGCAGGGGGAGCCGGCGCCCGAGCCGGCGGAGAGGCTCCTGTCGAGGTAGAAAGCCCGCAGCCTGGCGGTGCGGCTGGCGCCGCCGCTGGCGGAGTGGGAGAGCGCGGGGAGCCCCCACTGCGAGGAGAAGACGATGGCGGGGCACTCGGCGGCGCACGCGATCCGCCGCACCAGCTCCGCCAGCAGCGCGGCCGCCCGCCGCGCCGGCGCCAGGAGCACCAGCCGCATCAGCAGCCTCACCCCACGCCTGCGCTGCGCCATCCGGAACAGCACCGGCACCGCCTTCTTCCCCGACAGCCTCCTCCGCAGCCGCATCGGCCGCCTCGCCCTCGTCCACCTGGCGGCCGACGCCTCCTGGCCGCCGTCGCCGTCGTCGTTGCAGAGCTCGCCGCGGAGCCGCTGGTAGCGGCACCTCGGCGGCTGGTCCCTCGCCGTGAGCACCTCGAGACCCATGTGAGGTGAGCTAGCTAAGGTGGCAGCTGAGTTAACCAACCGGCCGGTCGCGGACGAGTGAGTGAGCTGTGAGCTGTGGGAAGCATGGGGAGCAAGCGAGCCTACGGGCGGAGGTATATATAGGCGCGGACGAAGTTCCATTATTGCGCGTTGGCACATGGGGAAGAAAGAACCGTGCCGGCCCGGCCGATGGAGGGCGCGCCGTGGCATGGCATGGCATGCAAATTGGATCGGAGGAGCATAAGAAAATGGCGCGGCAACGACCGAGCGGCGCCTACGGCCTGATTCCCTTTTGACGCATGCTTTCCGCTACCAGCATTATACTACGCCACGCATGCATATAATTTAGCTTAGCTCCGCGCTCTCATCTCCATGCACGCACGCTGATCTGACGCCCACTATTATTTTGATCTCCATGCTTTCATGATCTTATGGTTAGGCCAAAATTGAATTAGTTTGGCTTGAAATTAATTTGAATCTGGCCCAAAATTTTGATATTACAAATATTTTGGTCCCACCAAATTACCAAAATATATGAAATTTCGAACACTGGATTGGACGTATAGGAGAAGAGGGACAAGCCTGCGACAATGAGTCGGAAGGTGGAAGGAGGAGTCAACAACAACGGTTATTAGGCCAACGGCGAGATGGCAACGACAACCGGCACGTGATACTAGTGGTAATAAGCCCCTCCGGTGAAGGATTTGTTATGCGTGATGGCACCCTAGCTCGAAAGTGGCGATGGGACGGAGGAAGAGGAATGTTCGCAGTGAGAAGAAAAAGGGGAGGAGGTGGGAAAATGAGGAGGTCGGAGGCAGGGGCGGAACGATCGGAGGCAAAGCCAAGGAGGGTCGAGCATTCATGCCTTAATACGAGTTTTAAAACTAAACATGGACATAAGACATAGTAAGAGGTCTTAGCATGTGTGCAATCGACTGTTAAGAATTATGATAACTATATTAACTAGTGGGTGCAAAAGTGTATAGACAGACATTGGTGAAACTGATGTCCCTATTTGTCTTGCAAACATATAATTTTAGATCTCTTATTATTATATTTTTATAATATATTGTACTCCCTCACTAAAATAGTGATCTAAACGCTCTTATATTTTTTTTACGGAGGGAGTATTGATCATAGTGTAACTATGTCAAGCTAATAAATGTTACCCCTCACCATGAAAAAACACATAGTTACTAGTTATTTTTCTAACGTATCATTCAGATTGTGAAAGTCCACAAAATTTAGGAATTCATAATGAACAAAATGACTTCTAGTTGAATACATGGAATTTAAAGTGTGTGTTTTCGTACAAGACGTAGCACATATATGGACCACCACAACTCGTACCTTTTCTGCGAGAGCACAAACTAGGCAGCCAACAAATACCACTCAAAGTAACATGGCGTACCGTAAGAGCATATTCTTTGATCTGTGTTATTATGATGATTGATACGATAATTGCATGACCACTTCACAAGATTGTTTATATGCAATTGGCACATTTTTTTCCATTGCCGCAGGCCAAAGAAACCACTTGCTTTTTGCCAAACAACCAGAGCATGGCCTCATCACTCGAGATGCACCCCAGCCTTGATCGTACTTTGAAATATTAACAATGTGCCATAAAATGTTGGGACATTCTCCCTAACCAGTAGGAATGCATCATGGAATCCATTAACTGGATGCATGATAATAAAGATGAGTATGCTAGTTAGGTTTTATGGTTTAAGTTGGCATGTGCCATAATTAGCAAGCAAAAGAAAGGTCACTAGGGACCAACAGTAATCATGGTCAATGATTGGCGTGAGGGCGGCTCGAATGATTGATTAGAATGGAATATTGTTAGGTACTCTCTGACAGCTAGCTATAGTTTAAAACTAACATCCCTTCCTTTGCATAACTGTAGCGGACCCATAAACGGGACCATTCTCTTGTTTTGATTAAATTACCTAGTAGGGTAACTCACACATTTTAGTGAACTAGTATCATTTAAAATATAGTGTTAAGTACCACTCAACTTTGACCATTGATATTTCAAAAGTACATTTGTGATTGGTCAATTCAAAAAACATCAGTATATTTATTGATTCAGAGAAACTTACAACAACCTTTGCTACATCTTTTATTATACAAGTGAACAATATAACTTGTTGAAAGACCACTAGTGACCTCACATCTTGACCAAAACCATGAATAGAAGACAACGGGCAGTTCGGCAGAGAATAAGACCTTTTTTTGGATAAGAGAACGCTTGCCCGGGTTTATAGCGAACTAAAGCCCTGTAACGCCATCGATGCGGCTATATCTCCCACGTGTCGAAGCACGACTTAGATGCATAACCGCATTAAAAGCAATATCGCAAGTGAGGTAATCTTCACACAATCCATGTAATACATAAGGGAAAAGAGATACATAGTTGGCTTACAATCGCCACTTCACACAATTACATAAATAAAGCATTACATACATCCAGATACACTCAAGGTCCGACTACGGAACCAAAATAAAAGAAGACTACCCCAAATGCTACACAGATCCCCGATTGACCCCAACTAGGCTCCACTATTGATCAACTAGAACGAAACAACACAAAGGACACGATCTTCATCGAGCTCCGCCTTGAGCTTGGTTGCGCCATCTGCACGGTTCAACGGCACCTGTAAGCTGGTTTTGGAAGTATCTGTGAGTCACGGGGACTCGGCAATCTCACACCCTCGCGATCAAGACTATTTAAGCTTATGGGTAAGGTAAAGGTATGAAGTAGAGCTGCAGCAAGCGACTAGCATGTTTGGTGGCTAAACATACGCAAATGAGAGCGAGAAGAGAAGGCAAAAGCACGGTCGAACAACTATGATCAAGAAGTGATCCTAGAACAACATACGTCAAGCATAACTCCAACACCGTGTTCACTTCCTAGACTCCGCCGAGAAGAGACCATCACGGTTACACACGCGGTTGGTGCATTTTAATTTAAGATCAACTTCAGGTTTTCTACAACCGGACATTTAACAAATTCCCATATGCCCATAACCGCGGGCACGGCTTTCGAAAGTTCAAATCCCTGCAGGGGTGTCCCAACTTAGCCCATCACAAGCTCTCACGGTCAACGAAGGATATTCCTTCTCCCAAGACAATCCGATCAGACTCGGCATCCCGGTTACAAGACACCCTCGACAATGGTAAAACAAGACCAGCAAAGCCACCCAAATGTGCCGACAAATCCCGATAGGAGCTGCACATATCTCGTTCTCAGGACACACCGGATTGTCCAAGGTTCCGGTAGGCCAGCCCAGAGTTGCCCCTGGTGGCCACCGACAGCTGACAGGTTGGACCAACACTCAGAGGAGCACTGGCCCGGGGGTTTAAATAAAGATGACCCTTGGGCAGGCCTACCCAAGGGAAAGAAAATGCTAGGTGGCAAATGGTAAAACCAATGTTGGGCCTTGCTGAAGGAATTTTATTCAAAGCGAACTGTCAAGGGGTTCCCATTATAACCCAACCGTGTAAGGAACGCAAAATCCGGGAACATAACACCGATATGACGAAAACTAGGGCGGCAAGAGTGGAATAAAACACCAGGCATAAGGCCGGGCCTTCCACCCTTTACCAAGTATATAGATGCATTAATTAAATAAGAGATATTATGATATCCCAACAAAATATCCATGTTCCAAACATGGAACAAGCTCCAATCTTCACCTGCAACTAACAACGCTGCTGAGCAAAGCGGTAACATAGCCAAACAACGGTTTGCTAGGACAAGGTGGTTAGAGGCTTGGTTTAACAATATGGGAGGCATGATAAGTAAGTGGTAGGTATCGCAGCATAGGCATAGCAAAAGAGCGAGCAACTAGCAAGCAAAGATAGAAGTGATTTCGAGGGTATGGTCATCTTGCGTGAAATCCCGCAAGGAAGAAGAACGAGTTCATGAAGAAGACAAACAGACGTAGTCAAACGGGTCCTCACAAATGCGACGTTATCGGAACCAACCCGAAGAAGCGACACCGGAAAGAAGCACACAACACAGTAAACAACCAACACATGAACATGGTATAATATGCGGGATGCGGTATGTGATGCATATGCATGATTTGAAAATGAATGATTGAACCTGGCCTCAACTTGAAAATCCAAGAGTGTCATTGTAAAGGTGAGGTGATTTCGGTCGAAATCGATATAGAGATCACCGGAATCGAAGGCACGGTTTGGAAATGGCAAGCAAAACAAATATGGCACCGATCTGTGATTAACATCAAGTAGCCATCTAAATGCACCAAGATAAATATGTTACAGCACTCAAACATGACAACAAAATACATGGTAGGGATCCACTCATGAAGCTTGACAAAAGATGAACACTGAGCTACGGTTAAATCATCCATTAACAGGTTCAAACAAGCATGGCAAAAGTGCAAATGCTAACAGGTTTCAGACTTAGTGAAATTAACACAAGTCTGGAATTTATCATCAGAAAGCACACTTTAGAGCATAAAAACTACATGCTACAGGAACATATCATGGCAAAGCAAGGCATAGCATCAAGCTACTCTAAGCATATAACAAAAGTCCCTTAGTGACCTTGAGCCAAAAGGGATCGAAAATACATTTGCAAGCATGTGAATATAGCAAAAACACAAACAGATTCAGACTTAGTGAAAAACTGGAGCATACAAAACAGTTAACGAGTAGGCATGTTTACGAGCTCGATGCACTCACTACAGAGCATGGCATGACAATCTAAGCATACACCCATGAAGAAGACATGGCAAGAACAACAACATAGCATGCACGGATCAATAGCAACATCCTCGGCAAAATCGCTAAACATGTCAACAATCTGCTAGGAACATTTTATAGCAAAAGTAGAGTTTGATTGATTCAAGCTAGGGTGCTCCATAAATGCAAACAAAGACATGCATGGATAGAGCACCACAATATTAACAAAACATCCTTACTTATCATCCTCAAAAGAGGCACGGATCACTAGGAAACAACATGAACATATGGCATAAAAACAATATCAGGACAAGGACTTAGTGAAATTCTAAATCCCTGAAATCAGCATCACCGAGTAAGCCACTTTTCATGCTTGTGCTAGTCACCACAAAGATCACAAAAATACATGGCAAGCACCTCTGTAAAGATAACATGGCATTCATCAAAACACATGTAGAGCTCAGGATCGTATCATGCACACATTAAACATGGCAAAAATGACAAAAGGCCATTTGCTGAAACAGATCTGACATAATCATCACATAGCCCTCTTCCAACAGCATTTCGGGCATCAAGATGAGCTCAAATGAAAATGATACAATGAGAAGAAATGATGTACTCGTCGAGACGAACATTTTGATATGCTACACGCATGAATCGGAGCTACGGATGCAGAGTTATGATATGACGAACATGAGCACATGAATCTGAAAACTTCGGGGACTTAGTGGAAATATACCCTCGCGAAAAAAATCACCGGCGGAGGAAGTGGAGCTGGGCCTGGAGACTGGGCCGGCTTGGCGCTGTGCTGGCCGAGAAGGAGCTGGGCCGTGGCCCACGTTGGGCGCGGTCAACGGGCACAGGGAGCGGAGCTGGATCGGGCTCCTCCCGATCCATGGCGGCGGCGGCGCTGGAGAACTCCGGCGAGGACGCAGGAACGGCAGGGTGGCCGGAGGCCACTGGGGACTGCCGGATCTGGTCGCTCCGGACCCATTCCGGCCAGATCCGGGGCTGGGCGACGACGGGGTGGCGTCGGTGCAGCGAGGTGGAGGCGGGGCACTCCGGCGGTTGGTGGCGCTGGTCGATGGCGAAGGAAAACGGCGGCGGCAGCATGCTCCGGCGACAGGGGCACGACGGAGTGAGGAGGCGCGGCGAGCGGCGCGCTCGGGCGCTGGATCGGCAGCGGCGAGCGGCGTGCCGGGCCGGGAGGGCCGGATCTGGGTAGCGGCGGGCCCGGCGGCGGCGGAGCAGGCAGGAACCTGCGGAGTGCCACGTGGCGCGACGCGGTTGGGTGCAGGCGACGGCGGCGTTGACGTGGCAGCCCACAATTGGCCGGGGCGACGTGGAGGGGAGCGGCGGACATGTCCGGCACGCGCAGATGCGTCCGGACGCGCGGAAGAGGAGTGGATCTAGGTTTAGACCGCGAATTTCGGAGGGGATCACATATTCATAAGTAGAGGAAGCTGGGAAGCTCCAAATGAGGTGCGGTTTTCGGCCACGCGATCGTGATCGAACTACGAGATGATGGAGGAGGTCTTAGGTGGGTTTTGGGCCACTTTGGAGGGGTGTTGGGCTGCAACACACACGAGGCCTTTTCGGTCCCTCGGTTAACCGTTGGAGTATCAAACGAAGTCCAAATGGCACGAAACTTGACAGGCGGTCTACCGGTAGTAAACCAAGGCCGCTTGGCAAGTCTCAGTCCATTCCGAAAATGTTTAACACCCGCACACGAAAAGAGGTAGAAAGGGACACCGGAGGACATAGAAGCGCCGGATTGCAAAACGGACAACGGGGAAAATGCTCGGATGCATGAGACAAACATGTATGTAAATGAAATGCACATCATGACATGATATGAGATGCATGACACGCAAGCAATGACAAGGCAACAACAACGAATAACTGGAGGACACCTGGCACATCGGTCTCGGGGCGTTACAAGCCCTTATGATTTTACAATAAGTAGTTCAACATGAATAAAAGACACACTCACACACCCATAAAACATCTGCTGTCTAGCTGGTCATCCAATGTTTTGTGGCTGTATGCATCGCTCTGATGCAGAGGCCGGGGATCCCCTTTTCGAAAAAAAAGACACACCCAAAAGTTTGATACAAACCCTGCAGGGTCCTTGGTTCATAAACCAAAAAGACAAATAGAAGGAAAATATGAAGATGCACCACTCACGGTGGCTCATTTTAGCTTTTCTTGTGAAGACATATTAATTGTTTTCTTTGCGGGGTCATTCCTTACCTAAATAGGGGCCAGTTCTTTTGGGCAATTCTCCGAGAATTGACCCCCTCCCCAGCTTCTCCCAGAATTGGCACTCTATATTTTCTTACAATTCCTAGCTAATTAGATCTTAACTAGCTAGGAATTGTAAAAAAAGATGAAGTGGCAATTTTGGGAGAAGCTGGGGAGGGGGTCAATTCTCGGAGAATTGCCCAAAAGAACTGGCCCTAGACCATGCTCTTGTTATCATAATTCTTAACAGTCAATTGCACACATTGGTGAAACTGATGTCCCTATTTATCTTGCAAACATTTAATTTCAGATCTCTTATTATTGTTTTTATAAAATGTTGTACTCCCTCATTAAAGTAGTCATCTAAATGCTCGTATATTTTTTTATGGAGGGAGTATTGATCATAGTGTAACGATGTCAAGCTAATAATGTTACCCCTCACCATGAAAAAACACATAGTTACTACTCCCTCCATCCCATACTATTTGTACTCCATCTATTTTTATTTACTCCGCATATTATGTTTGATCTAAGTCATACATACATACATACATACATACATACATACATACATACATATATGGTACGAAAATATTAGCTAAATAGACAAGTATGCATCATATACTTTTTGCGGAATCATTCGTTACTTAGCTAAATAGACAAGTATGCATCATATACTCACAACTATGTACTCCATCCATTTTTATTTACTCTGCATATTAGGTTTGATGTAAGTCGAACTTTACAAAGTTCGACCCAGTTTATCGCAAACAATCTAAACCTTCACAATAAAAATATATACGGTATGAAAATATATAGAGTGAAGATTCTAATGGTATTGATTTGTTTTGATGGATGTTAATATTTTTTTTGTATGAACTTGGTCAAAATTTATAAAGTTTGACTCAATCAAAGCTAATATGTGAAGTAAATAAAAACAAAGAAAGTATATTAAAAAACAATCCACAAAAGAGGTCCCCGGAGTCCGGAGACACCTCGGCATAAGATGGTCCAAGAGGACGCAATGCGTTGATTCAGACCCAAAAAGTGTACCGGGCCAAAATAGATAGCACTCTTGCAAGTATTTCTCATAGTTTTATGTATCATACAGGAGGTGGATGTCGTCTAGTAGTTTTCTCATTTTTCCTAGAAACTAATGGCGGCAAGCATGCACAGGACAAAACATAAGAAAGAAAACATTTATAATTAACTGATGGAAATAGGACATGTGGAGGCTCACATGCAGTTTCCTACATGTTTAAGGGATCGTATGGAAAATAAATATATGAATGATTATAAGATAAATGCTCTATGGAGAATTAGCATGCAACATGTCAAAAGGACACCTAGGCCAAAATCCACTGAATAATAGGATACTTTCTCAAACCCATGCCTAGGCCCCCTAGGTTTTTAAGGTGCAAATCAGACCAACGCCATGGTGTTCGTGACTACGCCACCTAGGTTATTAAGGCACAAATCCCATATTTCTTGGACACAATTTCAGTAAATTATGAACTGTTTCCAACAAACAAATCTAGCAACAAATGCCATATTTCTGGAGACAATTTTGGTAAATTATGAATTGTTTCCAACAAAAAAATCTAGCAAATTGCTTTGTTTCTGACAAATATATGTTTTCAAGTTTCCAAAGGTTTTTTTGTGGCACAAACAAAATTTTCTGGACTGTTAGAAGCATCATTTTTTGCGCAACGGAAGCATCTGTTTTATTCGATGGGTACATATTTGTGACCGATAACAAAAAAAAATGACATGTGCTACAGTGGATTCTGTAACTGATTTGGAGATAACCTTTTGATTTAAAATTTCTATCGGTGCAAGCATTTACTTTGCAAAAGAAATCGTATGAAATCATGATAAGGAGCACAAATTATTGAAACAAATTCATTTGTTAAAAAATTACACCATGCTTCCGGCCTCGTCGACGTGCATGCGCGTTGAATAGGCCTTCCACCTTGTATCGAGGAGTTGTGGCTTCTTGATTGTAACACTGTGATTTTGCAATAAAACTCCCTTTTACCCTGCAAAAAAAAAAAGAATAGGCCTTCCACCGCCAGCTTGATGGAACAAGTTTTCTGCATAGCGAGCTGCCCGTCCCAACAAGGTGGCTATTGACAAATGGCCGAAAAGAAAAGATGGATGTTGACAAGGGTGGTCATCATCTGGGGCGTTAACCACTTTTCATTTTCGTGTAGACCAGTTGGCATGTGTGTGTCTCTCCGTGTTGCGGTTACCTAGTGCCGTGATATGTCCAATGGTATTTCGATTTGTGTGTGTATGTGTGTGTGTGTGTGTCGTGTGGTTCGTTCATTTCTCCCATTGTTCGTTGTGTGTGAGAAAACAAAACATCGGGAAGGGTAGAACTGCCCATGGTCTCCCATGCTAAGTTCGGACATGCCCGTGTTTCTGGTGACAAAGATTTTTCTTTAACACAATACAAACGCATGCATGTACATACACTTTTCTCTATGAATGCACATATATATATACCCTATGTCTGTGATCACCACTAAGATACCGAGCCGGGAAAATAAGCACAGTGTCTTAAGATAGACGAAGTCGCCATAGACACCCCGTAGGCAATAAAAACAAACATCACCAAAAAGACTAAAATAAATCCAGAAAAATACGACCATCAGTGTCATGTTTAAGACGTGAATCCTGGTGGGCTAGATCCACCACAAGGAAGCTAACGCTCTGAGCTACGCTCAATTAAATATGCCCTGAAGGACCCATAGAATACCATTAATATCTAAACAATATATGTACAAAGCTCACAAAAGGACTCAAAGGAACTAAAATTACAATCAAGTCTCTAAAATATGCAAGGAGGACCCTGAAAGGAGATCTATGATCGCAATGGGCTCCAAATGACCTCAACTCAAATACGACCCTACTGTTGCTGGCGATGAACCAATTGGGATAGCAAAGCCGCCATCGCACCACCACAAACACCAGTCGATGCCGGAAGTAGTAGAGATGGAGTCCAAGCTTTGGCAGACAACCTCCTTACCCGCCACATCCAGGCCATGAGGAAGAAAAGAGCAATCATCGGCAAGAACGCCACAAATCCAGTAGGCCGCCCTTCTACCAGAAGAATCACCGACATGGCCTCGAAGACCGGCATCCATCAAGCACCTCTGCTTGGTGGTGGGCGTCGTAGCTTCTCTGCAACAAACGCCGATGATGATGCAACTCTGCCCGTTTGTCGGATATGAGAACTCCCCTTCTCCATCTTCACCACCTCGATGGCCAGCAAAAACCAAGGACGAAGAGAGTCCCCACCTCTAGTTCAAGACAATCTCGGGCTTATTAGAGGAGCACTCACTGGATCCGCCTCTCTGGTCGGCTTCAACCATGGAAGAACACCTCGGGAGAGAGCTAGCCGCCGAGCGCTGCTCGAATGCACTGGGACGGAGCTCCAAGTCGGCATCACGCCAAACGCCAAAGAGGCAAACCTACCCCTAGTGGCGGCTCCAGGAATTTGCAACCAGGTATTCATGTGTATTCATTTTGCTAAAATCATTGCCGTTTTTCGAAAATTGTCACTCTTTTGCTAAAATCAACATTGTTTTGTAAAAATCATGGGTATTCACATGAAGACCCAAGAATACCCCTAGCGCCGCCCCTGCCTACCCCTAGCCCTACACCTAATGGACAATTAAAACGAGTACCTGGCTTCCTCCCACATACCCACTCACGATGGGAGCACCTCCGGAGGAGGAGGGCCAAGGAGTCGGGCGAAGATTTTCCTAGGCGACTCTCAATGGTGGCGAGCAGGCTCACATCTCTCTCCCATCAAAGCTTTCTCTTGGTGTCAAAGATCGGTGCAGTTCATGATGGCTCGGACGCGCCACACGCGCTGGGCCAGCGTAGCATTTAAATCGAGCCAAGCACCACAATTTAGGGTTTGTAGTACTCTCCAACAACGAAAAGCTGGTAACAACAAGATGAATTTGTTATTAAAAAATAAACAACACGATGAATTTCCTTTTTAATTAAGTTGTTGGACTTATTTTTATCAATAACCGTTTTCAAGTAGGCTCAACTTCTTAAGCGATAATAACTGTCTAAAACTAGGAGTCCGTTGTGGATCGGCCAGTGTCTGGCCCAACCGTTTCTCCGTGCAGTTTCTTATCATCGCAACCAAGCTACCTTGGCCGGGTGAGCCACCGTGCATGCGTTCGAAAGGCCGAGAATATTTCAGTTACGCCGGCGTCACTCTCGCGTGTAGCTCCGAGCAACCGCCTCCTGTTGCTTGTCGCAGGTTGGCATTCCTCACTCACGTACTCGATATAAAAGGGAGCCCAACGGCGGCGCCAAGCATCTGGCTCATAAATCTCCTCGTCGCACTCGCATCAGCCGGCCGGCGGCTCCATGGATTCCGGTGCGATACACGTCCAGATGCCCGTGACCGGCGAAGAATGCCCGCCTCAGGAAGCGAAGCCAGTCAAGGGCAAGTCGCCGGTGGACAAGACGCTGTCGGGCGCGTCGGACCTGCTGAAGCTGCTGCCGACGGGCACGGTGCTGGCGTTCCAGGCCCTGGCGCCGTCCTTCACCAACCACGGCGTCTGCCACACGGCCAACCGGTACCTGGTGCTGGCGCTCATCGGCGGCTGCGCGCTCTCCTGCGTGCTCCTCTCCTTCACGGACAGCCTCGTCGGCCGCGACGGCAAGCTCTACTACGGCATCGCCACGTTCCGGTCCTTCTACCCGTTCAACTTCGCCGGCGCGGCCGCCGAGCAGGACGCCATGTTCAGCGACCTGGGCCGGTTCAGGCTCACCGGGCTCGACTTCGTGCACGCCGTCTTCTCCGCGGTCGTGTTCCTGGCCGTGGCCTTCTCCGACGCCGGCATACAGAGCTGCCTGTTCCCGGACGCCGGCGCGGACGTGAGGGAGCTGCTGGTGAACCTGCCGCTCGGGGCGGGGTTCCTGTCCAGCGTGGTGTTCATGATCTTCCCCACCACCAGGAAGAGCGTCGGCTATACGGACATGACGCCCCACTCCCATTCGCACTGAGGTGAAGCTCGTACCAACATACGCATCTCCAATTCTCCATCGGAAACATATGAAAACTCCAAATGCAAAGACGCATGTTATGCATGTACGTATCGCCATCACTAGCTAGCTAGCATCATGAGAGAGTGAAAAGGATAGTGCATCTACATGGCAACAAACGCTTGTACGATAGAAACATGTTTTTTTTTTTGAAAAGGAGGGCACCCCGGCCTCTGCATCAGAACGATGCATACGGTCATCTTATTAAAAATAAAAGGTTGTAACAAGGTCTCAAAGTCTCCAACTGAAACAAAAGCTCACTCAGAGCCAAATAGGCTAGAAATACAAACTAGCCAAATCAGGGACGCCACAACCGGCTGGCTAAAGTGAGATAGGTAAACTAATTGCCTATCCTATTACATGACCGCCATCCAAACCGGTTAAAGATATCCCGAGCTACCATCTCCCAGCGGATAGACCCAGTAACCAAATGCTCCCTGGCCTCCATCGGAGTGAGTAGCGACCACGAACGGATTAATGCCGTGGCTCGGAAGATAACCTGCACAAAATGAAATCGTGATATTCTGTTAAAAACCAAATCATTTCTGCAATTCCAAATAGTCCAGAGCAAAGCGCATACTCCCACACGAATATGTTTCACTAAGTCAGGCTCAATCCCATTAAGCCATGTCCCAAATAACATGTTAACAGAATTCGGTGGAGTAATATTGAAACCAATGTGGACGGTACGCTAAAGAATTTTGGCCAGCGGGCAATCAAAAAACAGGTGTTTAATTGTCTCCTCCCGCTCACAGAAACTACACCTAGTAGATTCTGTCCAATTACGCTTTGTCAGGTTGTCCTTAGTTATAAAATGACTTGTTTGTGGACAAACCACATGAACGCTTTTATTTTCAAAGGAACTTTGACAGCCCAAACATGCTTGAAGGTAGGAATGAAGCTCGAATTGATAACATCAATATACATTGATTTAACTGTGAATACTCCAGACCTAGTTAGCTTCCAGCATAATTCATCTGGTTGCGGGGAAAACTGAACCTCCATCAGCCTCCTAACTAGACAGAGCCATTCTTCCCAACGATTGCCCGCTAGCGACCGTCTGAACTGAATATTAAGGGGGATAGATTGAAATATCGTTGCAACGAACACCTCACGACGTTGAACAATACGATATAAAGACGGGTATTGAATGGCCAAGGGTGTCTCTCCGAGCCAAGTATCCTCCCAGAACCGTATACTAGCACCGTTGCCAATAATAAACTTTGCCCTATTAAACAAGGATTGTTTAACTTTCATGAGTCCTTTCCAGAAAGGCGAGTCAGTCGGCCTAACCGTCACTTGTGACAAAGTTTTGGTCTGAAGGTACTTGCTACGAAGTATTTGTGCCCACGTGGCATAGGTCTCATGGGATAGCTTCCACAGCCACTTACTAAAAAGGCATATGTTCTTAACTTCGAGATTTTCAATACCAAGCCCCCCTTGGTCTTTCAGTCTACAGATGAAATGTATGGGACGTAAAGGAATCAATGTATCATGCCCTTGAACGTCAGTATATGTATGTCAGCATGGCCATTGCCATCCTCATACGTATTGCCATTGTTGCCATGATCAACCGTTGATTTAAGAAATCTTGTTGCCCCTTGAACAGCTGTTGATTAGAAAATCTAGTTGAGTTGCCGTGGGAATGACAATACCTTGTGGCGATACTGAAATTTGCGAGTGCCTATTCGCCAGCTAACGGTTTTTTTTTTTTTGCGTTAGTCAATACCATTGATCATCATCCAACGGCCACGACCACCTCACACTTTTCATCTTCAACCTCCCATTCTTCTCCTCACGTAGTTGCCCACCCACCCTACCCCAACCGCCTGCCTCTGCCCCCTGCGGGGGGCGAGCGCTATTGTGCACCGCCCCACCCACGCCTCAACCTCCCATGACCGCCGTTGCTTGCCGCCACCGCGACAATCCTCTGAGCCCCCCTCCCCCTGACCTGCAACAATTCCGGTGACCCTGCCAAGTTCCGGACTCGCTCCTGCTAGCTATCGCCTCCCGCTCATGCACGGCTCAGCCTCGCCTTGGCTGGCACTCGTCCCTGGCGCTCCTCACGTCGTCCACACTCCTTCATCCTCACGTAAAGCGGAAGAAGTGACTGACGCATATTTTTTCTAGGCACCCAAACGAGTTGAAATTTACTACTGGAGCAACAAAAATATCATTCAAATTTCTAGCTTCCAAACATGCCACTAAATTTTGCACCGGATAGAAATAAAGTACTATCGCGAGTAGTGGCCGGAGCATCCCCGGAGAAGCTTTAGTTTTAGCCAAACTTTGAAATTTGATATAAATTTTTGGTTCTTTTCATGCTAAAAAAATCATGTCAGATTTATGCCAAGATGGCTGTGTGCATCGCTCGGTGTAGAGGCAGGGGGTTATCCTCCTTTTTTGAAAAGAAAATACATTATCTTTATTCCAAAACTAGATACTAGAGCTAGCAACACATGATGCTTAGGCCAAGATTTTGTGGAAATGCTGGTACAACATTGGACTCTCCTTATTCGAAGAAAAACAACAACAACAACAACAACAACAACAAGGAACTCTCCTAGTTGAGTTAATCATAAAAATAGATCACTATGGTTGCATAGATCACAGTGCACGATCTCTCCGAGATTTACATCAAACGGCATTAAAGCCGGCCATGGACAATTTTCTTCCACCACGCGTGATCAGCTCGAATATGCCACGGGATCTCCTCTCCTCCAAGAACTGATTCTCTCTTGCATGGCGAAATTTAGGAGCATCTACTGCCGCCATTAATGTTGCTGGTGAACAGGAAGGGAGCCGGTGCCGGCGGAGCGGCTCCTCTCGAGGTAGAAAGCCCGGAGCCTGGCTGTCCGGCTGGCGCCGCCGCTGGCGGAGTGGGACAGCGCGGGGAGCCCCCACTGCGAGGAGAAGACGATGGCGGGGCACTCCGCCGCGCAGGCGATCCGCCCCACGAGCTCCGCGAGCAGGGCGGCCGCCCGCCGCGCCGGCAGCAGGGCGAGCACCACCCGCATCAGCCTCAGCCTCCTGCCGCCGCCCGGACGCGGCGCCACCTTCTTCCGCGCCCTCCTCCGCAGCCGCAGCGGCCGCCTCGCCCTCGTCCACCTGGTAGCCGAAGCCGCCGCCGGCCTCTCCCCGTCGCCGCCTTGCTCGGCGCTCAGCCTCTGGTACCGGCACCTCGGCGGCACGTCGAGGCCCATGTGGGTTATGCGGTGTGAGCTAGCTAGGGTTCGTGGCAGCGAAGCAAGCGACGGCGAGTCAACTGGCGACTGAGGCGAGTGAGCGAGCTCTGGGCTGTAGGAAGCATGGGGAGCAGCCGACCATGCGGGCGCACGTATATATAAGCCTGGATGAAATCCCTTCCATTATTGGGAATACGTTGGCGGGCACATGGGGAAGAATCGTGGCGGCCGGCCGAGGCCGAGCGCGCCATGCAAGTCGGGGTCGGGAAGACGCGCGAGCATAAGAAAATGGCGGGGAAACGACACGAACGGACGACCGGGCGGCGCCTACGGCCGCCCGATCGGTATTCCTTTTGACACATGCTTTGCGCCACCAGCACTACAGTCCATACAAGTATGTCTGCCGTGCACTCTCTTCAGCTCGATCGTTATTTATTTTTGGACGCTGATGCATGCATGCGTACGCGATCTTCGGCCGTGATCACTTTAGCGTCGCTAAATAGAGCTAACTCAGCTACCAACTCCAATGATGAACTGCATCGGGACCAGATCCATGACATCGTTGAGCACAAACTAATTAGCGATATAATGCACCGAGTGCGATCTCTCAAGGATTGATATGATTCCAGCCCTGCCCTGTATATATAGTTGTATATATATACTCTCGTTTCCGTAAAAGTTGTGGCGCATGCGGCGCCAACGGTATGCAAATACAAAAGCGCATTCTCTCCTTCTTTTCTAATGATGATTGATGCGATCATTGCATGGCCACCTCAAAATTTGATTATGCGTAAATCAATTAAGGCTGGTCACAATGGACAAGAACATAGTCTAGTAACTTACATACTTTTCTAGACTATGTTACTACCTTCACAGTGGGTAAGAACATCTATGTAGTGTCATGCAATAATGTATTTATTAGGTTATAGACTCATTGTTTCTTGGAGTGTGTGATGTTCCCGTAACTTAGCTAGTTACCACAAGCACTTCTCTCTTCATTAAATATGTGACACATAAGCAAAGTTGTATTGGAGTGTGTGATGTTACCTCTAAATTCCTTCCCATTGTGACCAGCCTTAAAATGAAAGTGTCGTTTTATGATCGTTCAAGTGGGGCATGTGCCATCATCCGAAAGGTCACTAGGTGCCAAAGTGAAATCATGCCAATGATTGGCTCCCACGACTGGTTACACATATTGTTATGTACATACATACCACGACTGGAGGTCGGCGCCTCTCTGTGACGGTTGTGGACAAGTGCACTGGCCGACAGTACGAAGTTAGACCATCTACAGCCGAATATGTTAAATATAATCCCTCAAACGCCCGCCCGACGCGTCCGGGCGCAATTATAGACAGTGATCGGGTATGTCTCAAATTTCACGAGTTACATTCGGACATTTCATACTACATTCTTAAATCCATACAAGGACATGCAAACGAAATAAATCTATGTACTACGTCGACCACCTAGCTATTTATTGTCAGAGATATCGACGATCTACATGCCCGGCTCCGGCAGCATGGGCGGCAGCTGCAGCTAGGGCTGCGAGAAAAGCTCGAGACTCGTGAGCCGCTCGAGATCGACTCGTTTTTTGACTCGACTCGAGATCGACTCGAAAAGAAACGAGCTGAGTTTGAACACTTTATGTAGCTCGACCAAGAAACGAGCTGATTTTGAGCTAATGTTGGCTCGCTCGATTTTAACTCGATAGCTCCACAGAATATTATTATGTTAAATGATCATGTCTTATATTAAATGGAAATGTGATAATTTATTACCATCTATGTTGTCCATAATTTTTCTCCATTTTATTTACCAACGAACATGGAAACTTAACTAAGTGCGGAGAAGATTTAAGCCTAATTATGACATGTGGTCGACTATATGTTAAATAACCTATATTTTTGACAAAGGTTCCGAGCATATTCACCTTAATTTTTTAGTTTTTCATCCATAGATTCATATTTGTTATCATCTCATTTAGCTCGAAACTAGCTCGAGATCGTTACAATCTCAGCACGAGTCATGTTCCACAACTCGATCATGAGCTTCACTCAGTTTGAGCTCGCTCGAATTTTCATATGAGTTGAGCTGAGCCAACTCCAACCCGCTCGAGCTCGACTCGTTTCCAGCCCTAGCTGCAGCTCTGGCTCCTCCGACTGCTCCGTTCCGGCCTCCTCCTCCACTATCTCCGTGTCGAGTTTAGCGAAGAGCGCGTCGGATGCCGCCTGCTCCTGCTGGATGAACCTTCGGTTGGCCTCCACATAGGCCTCATTCTGGATGGACTCCAGGATGGCCTGCTGCTCCACCAGCTTGTCCAATTGGGCGACGGTGAACTCCGCCTCCGCCTGCTCCATGTTGAAGCCCGACAACTGTTGTTCCGACAGCTCCGGCTCCGGCTTCTCCGCCTCCTCCACCTCCATCGGAGCCAGCTCCTATTCCTCCGCTCCCCTCGGCTGCTCCTCCTACTGCTCCGGCTCCGGCGAGTTCGGAGGCAGCCCGGCAGTAATGCGGGCGGCTCACGCGGCTTGTCTCGCCCGGATCTCCTGCTGAATCTCGTAGCGGCGCTCCGGTGTGAGCATTGCATGGTAGGTGATCTTCCTTCAAACCATGGCGGAGCGCCGGAGCGTGGGTACAGCGCTGGAGCAGAAGAGGAAGGAGGTGGATGGGCTCGGACTAATGGCACAGAGAGGGGAAGGTGGACGGGCTAGGGTTGTGGGATGCCGGCCGGGTTAAATAGGCGGATTTGGTTTCGGGCGGCGAGCCGGAGCTGCGCCACGCGGCGTTCACATCGCAGCGACGTAGAAGGTGTACGTCGGACTGTCGGGTTTCTGGGCGAGTCCGCGTGGAACCCCTTCGTCAGTCCTACGTGGCGGGAGCGCCCAGGCGCCCCCCATATCCGCCTCATATTTGGACTGGATATGAGGGATGCCGGTCAGCCCGGACGTTTGAGTCCCATTTAAGGAGTCCAAGTCGCTCACGTGCACGCGTCAGCTCAACTAGTTTACGCGGGCGGGCGTCAACTAGGATTTGCCGGCAAAGACGGAGATTGAGGAATTTCCTATGCAACACAAGTTGCGTCCAATTGTCGACGCCTCGTACCAGACGTGCGAGTGAGTGACTCGAGTGCCCCCGAAGATGGAATAAAGGTCTCCCTGTCTTTCTCCGTTTCGGTGATGCGTCTAGCATCATTGGTGGGCGTGTGGAGGCGTGTCTCCGACGGATTTGTTTTTGGTGGATATGCTCGGATCTGTTCGTCGTTCGTCTCCGTTCATGTGTTTTCAGATTGAATCCTTTTGATCTACACTCTTCATACGCGGCGGTTGTTGTTCTGGTGCGTTGGTTCTATGGGGCCTTAGCACGATTACTTCTCGATTATCTACCACAATAAGGTTTGCCGGCTCCGGTAAGGGAGGGACGATGACAGCGGCGCGTCTTCGGCTCGCTTCAGTGCTTGTAATCGTCGCTAGATGGTCTACGGATCTGAATGTAATTTTTAATTATTTCTAGTATTCATTGTACTACCATGATTGAAGATGAGTAGATTGAAAGTTTTTTCCGAGAAAATGTAGAGAGCGTTTTGGGTCAAAATTTGAGAAACTTCTAGAAGGTCAAGAGACAATTTTTACCAGGTTTGAGAACACTCTTGAAGGTGTTCTGAACATTTTTTCTGTTGTTTATTTTCTTCTTCTTTTTTAAAAAAATTTATATACTTTTTTAAAAATTGGATTTTCAAAATTTGTTCCTTTTTATTAAAAATATGTTCTTGTCTTTCAAATAATGTTAAAAAAATTAGTGCACATTATTCTAAAAAAGTACCAATTCCCAAAAATTATAAAAAATCAAGTTATGTTCTATTTTCAAGAAAAATGTTAAAAATTTCAAAGTTTGTTCATGATTTCCAAAAAATGTTATTAATTTCAAAAATTGTTCGGAAATTCATAAATTATCCAGATTCTCAATTTTTTTGAATGAAAGGGGGTTGCCCCCCCTGCCCCATTTTATTGAAGCAGACCACAACCAGTTCACAGACTACAAAGTTTTAGGCATTGATTTCCATACAGAGCATCTAACTCAAAAGATAAAGGCTACAGCCAACAGAACAGACCCTGTCCCGGACACAAACTTGCCAACACTGAAAGTCCCAGAGAACCAACAAGGAAACAGGAAAACGAAGAAGAGCGGGGTCCAAGTCAGATCTTCAGTCCATCATCCTCTCCAGCGTCCTGATTACTCAGTTGGTCTCCCCCGGCCTCATCTCCAAGCGATCCGGAGGAGTTCCCCATGCCGCTTGTCCAACAGTAGGATGCATCGTTGCAGCAGGGTTGCTTGCCCATCGTCACAGAGAACTTTCCACTGGCGTAAATAACGGCTTAGTTTCGCAAGAATGCATTTCACACTTCTCCATTTGCGTCCTTGAAAACAAAATTCATTTCTCAGTTTCCACAAGCTCCGTAAGGTAGCAGTTGTTGTCAGATTCAAAACAGCCTTTTCTTTATGTATATGCTAGAAGGACATAACTCTTTCAAAACAAGATATGCTATCAATATTAAAAATTTCTGCAACAAGGTTCCAAACTTGCTGGGCCACCACATAGTCAAACAGCAGGTGTTGAATGGTTTCAGGCTCAGAGCAAAATAAACAGGAAGGATCTTCCACTTTCCTTCTTTTCGCAAGATTATCTCTAGTAAGTATCTTATTATGAATACAAAGCCATAGGAAGATATGAATGTTCTGTGGACATAGGATTTTTCACATTTTTGTACTAACACTAGAAGCTACCCCATCAAAATTGATCTGTTTGTAAAAAGATTTAACTGAGAAAGTCCCACTAGGTTCTAGCCCCCAAATGGGGGTGTCCACTTCATCTGAAAACAATTTTTATTCGATTTTCCCAAAACCATGTTTGAAAAGCGAGGCGAGAGAGGCTTCGTAGACTCTACAAGTAGTTTTTTTAGGTGTTTCCGACGAGTAGTAAGTAGGCCGGGCCGAACGTCACTTACAAAGAAGTGTAAACAAGCCGGCCAGGCTTGCTTTCAGAACTTGGGCTGCATCAAGCCCGGCCCATTGTCACACACAGCGCCCCCACTACTCTCCGTCTCTCCCAGTGAGAGAGCCCGAGAGCCACACCTGAATCTCGACCTCCTCCTCCCAGCGACCAAATCTGCCGCCGCGCCGCCCGCCGGAAGGAACGAATCGAGCCCGCGATGAACACCGACATCACCGCGTCAGTGAAGCCGGAGTACCCGGTGGTGGATCGGAACCCTGCCTTCACCAAGGTCGTCGGCAACTTCTCCGCGCTCGACTACATGCGCCTCTCCACCATCTCCGCCGTCTCCGTCACCGTCGGCTACCTCTCCGGTACGCCCTCCTAGCCCCTAACCTTCTCCCCGTACGGCCGTCCTCTTCCCTTCGCTACCGGAGGCTCAAATCCGCGTTCTTGGGGGTGTGCTCGCAGGGATCAAGCCGGGGATCCGCGGGCCGTCGATGGTGACGGGGGGCCTCATCGGGGTCCTGGGAGGGTTCATGTACGCCTACCAGAACTCCGCCGGACGCCTCATGGGGTTCTTCCCCAACGAATCCGAGGTCGCGCGCTACAAGTACAAGCTGTAGTGGTAGGAGGCGCCATTTCTCCTCGTCTCTCTACCGCAAATGTTACATCTTTGCTTTTATCTTTCTCTAATCTCGTGTGAGCAATGTGTGGTCTTGGTGTAATAAATGGGGTGCCTTGCTGCACAGTAGTGAGGAATTCATGCTATGGTTTTACTCGTTTTGTTATGACCTGGTCATAATTTGGTCGCCATTTTGGTAAACTTATGGAATGGGGAACTTTTGTATTATGAAATGGCTTATAGTGTCTCTAGATTAAGTAGTGTGATTTTCTTTTACCTCACACTGGCTAGCTGTGGCGTAAGTCTGTCCAAAGAGGTTTCTAGAGAAATTTCTTTATCGAGAGTTACCTGGTGCTAAGTTGTTATGGCCTAGATGTGGTGTGAATATTGGTGCACATGCATCTCTAGAGAATCTGGGAAAATGAAGTTAGATTGCAGGTTTAGGCAGCACTTGAACACACATATTCATGAATGCTTACAGCCCCAGGGAATAAATAAGTTTTGCTGGCTGTTAACTTGATCCACATAATGAGTTGATAATAATTGTACTCCCTTCATTCATATTTTTTGTTGCATAAAAAATGATGTCATTTGATTCGTATTCCAAATACACCCTCTGTTCCTGAATATAAGACGTTTTGGCGGTTACTCCCTCCGTCCCACAATATAAGATGTTTAGAGAGTAACTGCCAAAACATCTTACATTAGTGAGCATAGGTAGTACTTATTTGTGGTTATGCTTTTCTATCACAAAAGTTACATACTTAAGTGTTATTCAAAGACTTGTCCTAATGAAACCTAATATGCAAGGTATTTTGGAACAGAGGTAGTATTTGGCAAGTGTGCATCTATACATTTTGAATTAATATGAAATAAAGTTGATTATTCATCTTACTTCCATTCATCATTGTGCTTGGTTGGATACGCAATGCTTGAAGGTATCATAGGAATGAATATATCTGATTATTTGTACTCCCTCCGTTCCAAAATAGATGACTCAAGTTTGTACTAAAGTTAGTATAAAGTTGGGTCATCTATTTTGGAACGGAGGGAGTAGAAAATATGCTAAAATCATACTCCCTCTGTCCCAAAATAAGTGTCTCAACTTTATACTAACTTTAGTACAAAGTTGTACTAAGCTTGAGACACTTATTTTGGGACGGAGGGAGTATTAAAATGGATACTGCTGTGAAATAGGGAATCCTATTGCTAAAATGGAAAAAAAAATTGGGCAACTAGTAGGAGCTCTGCCTTTTAAGTAAGTAGAAGAAGAATTCACCAGTTAAAAGAAAAACTGGCTTCTCTCATTTAGGGATTGTGATTTTGTCTACCTGTAGTGGTAACTATGTTGGTCAGGCTGGCTTGTTGAGGTGAAAGTTCGTCAAAGATTGTCTGGATGATTCTTTTATATTTTTGTGGGGAATTACCTGGTATTACATTACGGTCCATATGTTAGTTGCAATTTGTCAGTTTAGTGCATATGTATCTCAAAAGAATCTTGGAAAGGGAGATACATGGCTGGTTTTAAGGAGCGCCTGATCACATAGGAAGTCCATTGATACTTACTAACCTCGGAAATTGATAAGTTATGGTGCTAAAAAAATCTGATCTGGCTGACAATAGTTGTATCAACGAGTGCACTTCCGTACATTTAGTTGGTATCAAATAGAGTGGTCATTCTCGATCTTATTCACCTTCATCGCCTGAAACTCAATTGGAATCCAGTAATAAATTTGAAATTCCTGGCCACTTGATATTATTCAACACAATCACTTGTTGCTTGGTCGGAATCCACTAAAAACATTAAAAGTACAGGTCACTGCATCGGGTGAGATTTTGGTCAACTTATCTATTTGAGTAGGAATGGATGATCCTAATGTAAAATTTGGAAGTTGTGTTAAAATGGATTTTAGCCTGGTTTTTGCGGTACATAGCTTTATAGTCAAGATGTGCCAATGTGGGTGGTGCACCTAAAAGGAACCTAGTGAAATGAAGACATATCTTAAGGTTTAACGAGCACTGGAGCACGCAGAAAGTTCATCGATGCTTACTAACCTAGGAAACAACTTGAGCCACCTGGTGATAATGCTATTGTCAAGTGTGGTGTGTACATTTTTTGTTAATACGAAATACAGTTGATTATTCTCTTGGATGTTCCCCTCGAGCAATGTTTTTGGAAGCTGATCAGCTGTTTTGCAGATATAAGAATGATCTGCAATTATAGTATTTAAGAATATATTTGATGAATAGTGTAATTAATCACTTGTTGTCAACCATTTTCTAGTATAATTTTTTCAGGGATAGTTCGATATCACATACTCCCTCCAGTCCTTTTTAGTTCGCATATAAAATTTGTCTGAAGTCAAACATTGTAAACTTTGACCAAGTTTATAGAAAAAAATACCAACATTCAGAATGTGAAATCAACAACATTAGATGCGTCATAACTTTAGCTTTCATATTGTATAAATTTAGCATTGTAGATGTTAATATTTTTTCATATAAATATGGTCAAACTTTACGAAGTTTGACTTCAGACAATCCTTATATGCAGAATAAAAAAGACCAGTGGGAGTACCAAGTTGCAGTTTTATCGAAATATATATTGTGGGAGTGGTTTCATTCATGTTTGGTCTAATGCTTGCTCTGCCCTGCAAGGGAAACTAGACACACTGAGAAGTGATGTTGGAACTTGCAACAGCCTGAACTCACGGGTAGGCTGTGCAACGTCTAAAAGATATAACCATGATTTGCGATGAGTATGGGTTTCGCCGTACGGTCATATGTGATGTCCATCTGGGAACACAGTAAGATCTAAGATGCCCATTCTTGCAAAAGAAACAGTTTGTTGTAGATTATGTTTGAGAGAAGTGCATATTACACCCCTCAACTCTAGCCCTAGTCTAATATACATCCCCCAACTCCAATACCATCTATTTTATACCCCCCAACTCTCAAAACCAGGCGGAATTCAACCCTTCCCTCCCCGTTGACCGGTTTTGACACGTTGACTGGGTGAACAGTAACAAAAAATCAAAAAATATTTTGGTTTTTCCAATGAGTGAACAGTAAATTCAAAAAATAAGTTGGAAATAAAATTCAACAAGCAGTTTCGATTTTTTACCTGGTGAATAGTAAATTCCAAAAATACTTTTTTCCAAAAAAACCGAATTATTTTTGCGTGGACGATTTTTCAGCGTGTGATGTCTGTGACAATTTTCAGCTTGTTTGGACATTTCGGTGGTCTCTCAACAAAAAAAATATATCAGCCCGAACTGTTAACTATTTCATGCAAATATAATTTAGAAAAAAAATTCCCTTAATTTTTTCCTGAAATTTACTGTTCACCCGGACAAAAAATCAACATTTTAAAAAATCAAAATTATTTTTAATTATTTATTTAGAACTTTTTAAAATTTTACTGTTCAGCCGGTGAAAAAACGTAATTTTTTTAAAATATATTTCTTTTGAATTTACTGTTCATCATTCAACAGGTCAAAACCGGTCACCGGGGAGGGAAGGGTTGAATTCCGCCTGGTTTTGAGAGTTGGGGGGTGTAAACTAGATGGTATTGGAGTTGTGGGTTGTATATTAGACTAGGGCTAGAGTTGAGGGGTGTAATATGCTATTGTTGGTGACTTGGCGTTCCTTTCTGCGGTGTGCATGCATTTGCTTATTATCGTGGAGAACTGACCTTACATTAGCCATGTGAGTATTCATGTTTCATGCTCTTAGTATTCATATTTATTGCTCTTGAGATAATATCAGACCATATATTCGTTTCAAGTTCATATGAGATTCATCCACTGGAAGATCAGCTTGAGATTACTAAGTCGTTTATGCATATGCAGTAATTGCAATGACCTTTCGGTTTATTTACCTTCCTGTGAATTCAGTCGCTAGGGATTGTATGGCTGGATGTGAAATAAACAAAACTTTGAGATTGTTTCATCTCGGTTGCTTAGTTCCCACCTGATCTACATTGGTTTTGCACTTCTTTATCCTTGTGTCTATGTTTTCACTGACAAAAAAATTTAGTTAGTCAAATGCAGTTATAGTAGTAGGCAAAAACTGCGGCATCATATCCCAGGGAAACACTTGGGTAAATAATGAGTATCACTAATTGATTGTTTCTGCATTGTTCAGTTGCTCTTACCAAGCCCTAGAATACGTAAACAAAATCCAGCTCTACCACGCCTGATGGAAAGCCACCAGGTGAGGATTCTCAATATTCAACGGGGAAGAACCACGTCGGAAACCGCGGGCTATCCCACGGCAGGGGCACCGGCGCCGATGACTCCGGCAGCAACGGCGTGATAGTTTTACGTCTCATGTCGAACACGCCGGAGTCCCCGAGCGAGCCATCACCGGGCTTCCTCCCAAGGTACTGGCGTCGCAGGAAGTAGACACAATCTTCTCGAGCTCCGTCACCAGCGGGGACAGACTTGGAGCACCGTGCGCACACGAAGATCGCCCGGCCACCCAGGCCGTCGACCTTCTTCCACCGGCCAACGCGCGGCCTGCCGTCTCCCAGCTCCGCCTCGAACACGTCCAGCCGCTGCGTCCGCTCCATGCGCCTGTAACC
Source organism: Triticum aestivum (assembly GCF_018294505.1). Lineage (NCBI taxonomy): Eukaryota > Viridiplantae > Streptophyta > Magnoliopsida > Poales > Poaceae > Triticum > Triticum aestivum. The sequence goes on from NC_057797.1 coordinate 106,536,783, forward strand.
ACCCGGCCCGTCCGCGGCCGATCTCACGCACCGCCTCGCCATGCTCTCCAGCGCGTCCCATCTCACCCATCGCCTCACCATCAGCAGCCTGCCGTCGGACTCGACGAGGTACAGCCGGGCCACGCTGTCGGGAAATCTTTTCTGAATCCTGTAGCGTATGTAACGAGAACTGTCGTGGGAGTCGTGTGCCCGACTGGCTTCTATCAGCGGGACGCCGCCTACCACGTCGGGCCTGGCTCCTGCCGGGGTCGGCTTCTGGAGGCGGCCATTGCCGAGCTCGAAGCCGAGGAGCTCCTCGTTGTGGGAGAGGCCGTAGATCTTCCCTTGAAACAGAGCGATGTCGATGATGGAGAACTCGCTCAGCACCAGGCAGGAGTTGACCTCGCAGCCCGGGCGGCGGGTCGAGACGACGACCCTGCAGTCGCTGGTGAGGACGGCGATCACGGGGAGCGCCGCCGAGGGCGCGGAGACCACCACCTTCTCGACGCCCGTCCTGTACTTCCCGTCGTGGGGGTCGACCTTGTAGTACCGCAGGAGGGCGGCGAGCTCGGGCTGCGGGGTCATGGCGCCGGAGAAGGCGTCCATCAGGGAGCACCGGCCGTCGTCGTGCATGACGAAGAGCATGTTCTCGCCGGCGCTGTAGCAGCCGGCGGCGGCGTCCGGCAGGCGCACGCGGTGCGCCGTGTTGTTGGCCGCGTCCAGCAGGGTGCCGTCGCCGAAGAGGATCCAGGGGAGCTGCACGGGGGGCGGCGGCTGATGCCTGGCGCTCGAGCGCCACGCGCGGCAGACGGCGCGGAGGCGGACGCGGTCGGCGAGGGACGGGAGGCGGTGGAGGACGACGCCGAGGAGATCCGGCGGCAGGTCCGGCCACCCGGATCGGCTCTGGCTTTTGGGAGGCGCCATATGATATGGTCTGATGTCCTGATAGGTATGGTATAAGCACGATATGCTTATGTAGGATTGTGAATCCTAGACGGGGGAGTCGGGATTGGGACTCGGCTGGGCGTCTCTCGGATAATGGATCCGACGAACTCAGTCCACCGAGAACTCGCCGCATCCAACGACGCCGAGTAGTTTCCGAGCACAACGACGAAGGCGAAGAAGCAAGGGGTAGGTACTATATATATGCTACAACTACAGAAAACTAGCGGATACATAACGGTGACTTCCCTCAAAAAAAAATTAATAACGGTGACTGCATCTAAAACTAGCACGAGATGGCACCAGGAAGCCGTGTTTACTTCCAGCAACCAAAGTCAATTGCGGGAGCTCTTTTTTTTTAACATCAGTACAGACACAAGCGCTCATATACACGCACATACACTCATCCTTATGAACGCACATACGCACACCCTATCCCTATAAGCACCTTCGCAAGACTGAGCTGGCATATCATCTTGAGATTTACGAAGTCGCCGTAGGCGCCTCGTCATCTATGGGAACGTCTCCTCCCACTAAATGTGCATCGCCGGAAATCTTGAAATAAATCCATGAATAAATGCGAGCACCAGGATTTGAACCCTGGTGGGCTGAGGATACCATAGTCTCTCTAACCATCCAATCATAGATTGGTTCGCAATTGCAGGAGCTCCTATTGGATGGTGATTGCATGGAATAACAATATTTTTAGGGGTACGTGGAATAGTAGTTCTTTTTCAAGGGTACGTGGATTTTTTTAGGGGTAGGGGGGTATATTTTTAGAAGTTTGTCGATTTCTAAAAAATCCCTGCAAACGAAAAAAGCTCATAGATTTAAAAGAATGTCTTGAATTTGTAAAATCTTTGCGCAGTATTTAGGAACAGGGAGAGTATTATTTTCATGAATTCTAAAAATATGCATTTTCTTTAAAAATAAGATTTAAAAGAATTGTGAATTAAAAAAATGTTAATAGCTTTGAAAAAAATCGCAAATTTTAAAAGGTTCATCAATCTGAAAAATGTTCATAAATATGAAAAAAAAATCATGAATTGAAAAAGTGTTCACCAAATTTAAAACTCGTGAATTTAAAAATGCTGACAACTTTAAAATTTTGTTCGTGAATTGTCAAAAACGTTCAAGAATTTGAAAAATAATGTTTGCGGTTATGACAAAATGTTCACGAAGTCTAAAAGTGTTCACGAATTTGAAAAAAATGTTTGCGATTATGAGGAAATGTCCATGAAGACCCCACCCACCCACCCACCCACCCAAGGTAAATCCAAAAAAAACAAGGAAAAACAAAAAAAAACAGCTTGAATGTTCTACAAGGTTCCTAAATCACGTGAACTCCCTAAGAAAAGGAAAAAAATGAGGTACGTGCACCGTCCCATACTCCCATTAGAGGAACTACACTCGCCACACGTGTGCCCTTTTGGTACGAAAAGGCCTATATTTTTACATGTGAGAGTAGATTAACATATCCGTGACGCACTTCATAACTGTCGTGAAGTAAATTAACATATCTGTGGCTAACGATGGCCTGACGCACATCATAACAGCCGACGTTCGCGTACTTGGAGTAGTCACGCGGATCGTGATATTTGGTACTACCTCCGTCCCGGTGTATAAGTCATTCGCGTAGTTCTAGGTCGATAATTTAACTATCTAAATATGTATTATATGTGATAAAAAATATATATTTAGAAACTACATCCGTGTGGAAATCTAGTGGTATACTTTTCATGACATATAACACATATTTAATTCCTCAAATCGATGACCTAGAACTACGCGAATGACTTATACACCCGGACGGAGGGAGTAGTAACTGTCTTGCCTGCTCGGCGGGTGGGTACGGACGTTGCCTGGTCTGATAGATGGTCCGAGGAGCTCAGTCTTTCGGCGGTGGGGGCTGCATGTCTCTTGTGTGAAAACTGGGGTTCGTCTTCGAGCTGCCTGTGTCACTGGGTGGAGCGGCTCGACCGCGTCGACGTTCTGAAACTCCTCTATCTCCCATCGGCCATAGGAGAGGGAAGGTGTACTCTGTCCACGATCGCAGACCCCAGCCCCTCAATCCACAGCCGCCGGGACCTCCGCCCCTGAACGCGACAACCGCGGTGTCGGCTATGCTCCGATCTGCCGCCGGATTCGCGCTCCGGCGCCAGGCGCCGGCCCCTCGTTTCTCCAGCCACGGCGGCGGCAGCAGCCCTGGATGCAGCTGCACCACCAGGGTAGGTACCTCTACTTTGCCCATGTGGATTTTCTAGGCAGGTGGGTGTGCAGGTTGGATTAGGTTGCGAGATTAAGATTTCCAGTGTAATTTACGGATCCGTCGAATCAAATTGCTATTATATTTTTTGTTTGTAAGATGGCACAGTTTCCTGTATGGCAACGAACCTCCAGATCATCAATTCTGAAAACCAGGAGTTTGGGTGACCGAGTGGCATGGAAAAATTGCTGATTGGGGTGGTGGTGGTGGTTGTATTCCTGTACAGTAGTGTAGTGTCTATTGCATTTTCGTGTTGGATTGTCTGCATTCTGCATTTTCATATTGTACTAGTAGTTTTCAGCTTGTTTGGCGCTGAATCAAATAAAACAAGTTTAATGATTAATTCAGCTACTCTGGTTTACAGCGGATGTACTCTGGTGGCATGAATGAATCCAAGAGCACGATGGCTGATGACATCAAGAGAACAATCGCCTCGTTTTGTGAAAAAACCGGCTGGTACATAAAGCATCCTTGTTTCTTGTTAAATGCAATACAGTGTCTTGTTATCTGAGCTGGGACAACAATTCGTAGAGATCCTGGCTAGAAAGTCTTGGGTATTGAGAATCCTGGGCCCTTTTCTCGGTTTCTATTCATGGTTTCGTGGTGGGAAGTAGTTTTTTTCTTCCATTTTATGATTCTTATTTTGTGAAATGTAACGAAGACGGCAGGGGAAAACTCATTTGTGCCAAATGATCATTGTAGAACAGTTAACCAATTATATGAAAGTTGTAGAGAATAGAGAGGGGTTCATGAATACAAGGGTGAAGAACAGAGCAATTACACTGTAGAGCCAATATTTCTGTTCCCTTATCTCCTATATTGCTTCCATCAGTATATATTTTGTTCATAGTTGTACAGATGGTGCAATGCCTTGCCATCAGTATATCTTTTCTTGGCTCTATAGAACCCCAACTACATTGCAAAATATTTATTTACTAGCATAACAGCCGTGCTTTGCTATGGAACCACACAAATGATTCAGTTGCGTTGGATTAGTAGCATATAATAAGCAATGCACGTGCAACACCGCAGAGGAGAAACTTAATTAAGCAGCCAACATTGCACCTGCGTAACTGTGGCAGTGATGAGAGCACCATTGCAAGATATGATTTTCTTTCTCTTCGAATTGGATGGTTCTCATGGATTTAGATGGATGAGGGAGATCGGGGTTATCTTCACTAGTAAAGATATTTTGGTCATTCTTTATTAGTGTATTTTATGTTTTAGTTATCTTCAACAACAACAACAACAAAGCCTTTAGTCCCAAACAAGTTGGGGTAGGCTAGAGGTGAAACCCATAAGATCTCGCAACCAACTCATGGCTCTGGCACATGGATAGCAAGCTTCCACGCACCCCTGTCCATAGCTAGCTCTTTGGTGATACTCCAATCCTTCAGGTCTCTCTTAACGGACTCCTCCCATGTCAAATTCGGTCTACCCCGCCCTCTCTTGACATTCTCCGCACGCTTTAGCCGTCCACTATGCACCGGAGCTTCTGGAGGCCTGCGCTGAATATGCCCAAACCATCTCAGACGATGTTGGACAAGCTTCTCTTCAATTGGTGCTACCCCAACTCTATCTCGTATATCATCATTCCGGACTCGATCCTTCCTCGTGTGGCCACACATCCATCTCAACATACGCATCTCCGCCACACCTAACTGTTGAACATGTCGCCTTTTAGTCGGCCAACACTCAGCGCCATACAACGTTGCGGGTCGAACCGCCATCCTGTAGAACTTGCCTTTTAGCTTTTGTGGCACTCTCTTGTCACAGAGAATGCTAGAAGCTTGGCGCCACTTCATCCATCCGGCTTTGATTTGATGGTTCACATCTTCATCAATACCCCCATCCTCCTGCAGCATTGACCCCAAATACCGAAAGGTGTCCTTCTGAGGTACCACCTGGCCATCAAGGCTAACCTCCTCCTCACACCTAGTAGTACTGAAACCGCACATCATGTACTCGGTTTTAGTTCTACTAAGCCTAAACCCTTTCGATTCCAAGGTTTGTCTCCATAACTCTAACTTCCTATTTACCCCCGTCCGACTATCGTCAACTAGCACCACATCATCCGCAAAGAGCATACACCATGGGATATCTCCTTGTATATCCCTTGTGACCTCATCCATCACCAATGCAAAAAGATAAGGGCTCAAAGCTGACCCCTGATGCAGTCCTATCTTAATCGGGAAGTCATCAGTGTCGACATCACTTGTTCGAACACTTGTCACAACATTATCGTACATGTCCTTGATGAGGGTAATGTACTTTGCTGGGACTTTGTGTTTCTCCAAGGCCCACCACATGACATTCCGCGGTATCTTATCATAGGCCTTCTCCAAGTCAATGAACACCATATGCAAGTCCTTCTTTTGCTCCCTATATCTCTCCATAAGTTGTCGTACCAAGAAAATGGCTTCCATGGTCGACCTCCCAGGCATGAAACCAAACTGATTTTTGGTCACGCTTGTCATTCTTCTTAAGCAGTGCTCAATGACTCTCTCCCATAGCTTCATTGTATGGCTCATCAGCTTAATTCCACGGTAATTAGTACAACTCTGAACATCCCCCTTGTTCTTGAAGATTGGTACTAATATACTCCGTCTCCATTCTTCTGGCATCTTGTTTGCCCGAAAAATGAGGTTGAAAAGCTTGGTTAGCCATACTATCGCTATGTCCCCGAGACCTTTCCACACCTCAATGGGGATACAATCAGGGCCCATCGCCTTGCCTCCTTTCATCCTTTTTAAAGCCTCCTTGACCTCAGACTCCTGGATTCGCCGCACAAAACGCATGCTGGTCTCATCAAAGGAGTCGTCCAGTTCAATGGTAGAACTCTCATTCTCCCCATTGAACAGCTTGTCGAAGTACTCCCGCCATCTATGCTTAATCTCCTCGTCCTTCACCAAGAGTTGGCCTGCTCCGTCCTTGATGCATTTGACTTGGCCAATATCCCTCGTCTTCCTCTCTCAGATCTTGGCCATCTTATAGATCTCCCTTTCACCTTCCTTCGTGCCTAACCGTTGGTAGAGGTCCTCATATGCCCGACCCCTTGCTTCACCAATAGCTCGCTTTGCGGCCTTCTTCGCCATCTTGTACTTCTCTATGTTGTCTGCACTCCTATCCAGGTATAGGCGTTTGAAGCAATCTTTCTTCTCTTTAATCGCCTTCTGGACATCATCATTCCACCACCAGGTATCCTTATCTTCGCTTCTCCTTCCCCTGGACACTCCAAGCTCCTCCGAGGCCACCTTACGAATGCAAGTCGCCATGTTCGTCCACACATTGTTCGCATCTCCTCCTTCCTCCCAAGGGCCCTCCTTAATGACCCTCTCCTTGAACGCTAGAGCTACCTCCCCCTTGAGCTTCCACCACTTCGTTCTAGCGACTTTGGCACGCTTATCCCGCTGGACACGAATCCGAAAGCGGAAGTCAGCAACCACCAGCTTATGCTGGGGTACAACACTCTCTCCAGGTATCACCTTACAGTCTAGGCACGCACGCCTATCTTCTCTTCTCGAGAGGATGAAATCAATCTGGCTAGAGTGTTGGCCACTACTAAAAGTCACCAGATGTTATTCTCTCTTTCTAAAGAGGGTGTTAGCTACAATCATGTTGTAGGCTAGAGCAAAGCTTAAGACATCTTCTCCTTCTTGATTCCTGATGCCATAGCCAAAGCCCCCGTGCGCCCCTTCAAAACCTGTGTTAGATGTACCCACGTGGCCATTGAGGTCTCCTCCTATGAAGAGCTTCTCACCAATCGGTACACTCCTAACCATGTCTTCCAGGCCTTCCCAGAACTCCCTCTTGGTGTTCTCATTGTGGCCTACTTGCGGGGCATACGCGCTGATAACATTGAGAACCAAGTCCTCAACTACCAGCTTGACCAGGATAATCCGGTCCCCATGTCTCTTGACGTCTACCACTCCATACTTGAGGCTCTTTTTGATCAAGATGCCTACGCCATTTCTGTTTGCAGCCGTCCCTGTGTACCACAGCTTGAAGCCGGTATCCTCCACCTCCTTCGCCTTCTGTCCTCTCCATTTGGTTTCTTGGACGCAAAGGATATCAACACCTCTCCTCACCGCTGCATCAACTAGCTCCCGAAGCTTCCCTGTCAGAGACCCTATGTTCCAGCTACCTAAGCGAATCCTCCTAGGCTCGGCTAGCTTCCTTACCCTTCGCACTCGTCGAGTCAAATGCGAAGACCCTTGCCCATTTTCCACTACATCCGGGCGCCGATGTAGCGCGCCACTAAGGATGCGACGACCCGATCCTCGCTCACTTGCCACCGTATCCGGATCAAGATACAACGCGCCACCTTGGGGGTGACGGCGCGGCCCTTGCCCATTTTCCATCACACCCGGGTTCCGATGTAGCGCGTCGCTGAGAGGGTTACGCCCCAACGAAAATCTTTTGGGTTTCATCTCCATAAGAGTGGCTGAGTTTTTACGTTGGCTCGCCAAGCCTATCACAACCCTCCTCCTTTACCCGGGTTTGGGACCGGCTATGTTGAGACAACATAGGCGGAGTTATGTTTTAGTTATCTTCACTTTATGTTAATGTATTCGCTTGTTCGCAATATTTTCTGGATCTCTTGACGTTTGAATTATTATTTGTGTGTGAGAGAACAGTGGGGGGGGGGGGGGGGGTGGCATCCTTATTTGAACTTTGTGTCACAGCCTCTTGTCGTTATACTCTTTTGGTTCTAATTGTTTATGCATTTGTTGCTGAGCTTTGGATTACAACTGACATATTGATGGTGACTTTTTTTTTTGCATCGATATTGATGGTGACTTATAGGAAAGGGAAGGACCTGTTGTTTGGCTGCATCGCTGGTACCTTAATGTGTACGTACAAGTACAATGCGACAGGAGCGGGAATACTAGGATACAGATTTGATGAAGTGAGAAAGGAGCGAGAGGTGAGGAAGCAGAGGGAGGAGGCGGACAAAAACAATATTGATATTTCATTCTGCTGATCTCTTTGTATACCCGAAATGTAAGCCACACATGAGAAAGGACGAAAGGCCACACTTGTTCACAAAAGGGATATCATAAAGCTGTGAACTCTTCTAGCTTATGTATTTCTAAAAAATGTACTTATTTGAAGCTGGAAGACGTGGTGATGCTTATTTGTTGTTTTGATCCTTTTCACCCTGCCATCAGTATATCTTTTGTTCATAATTTGTACAGATGGTGCATGCACGGAAGATTTGTTTCGTGCAACCATATGTTGTAGGTAGAAAGTCTTAACTTGAAATTTGTTAACATGCCATGACATACCTTTCCTGATTGAAACTTCGATATGGCATACTTTTATCAGTGTGTATATCTTTTGTTGGTTGCTTCGTGTTCTTTCTGTGCCCTCGCGTGCCTTGATTTTCAACAAGAATTTGTGTCAGATAGGGAGCTTTGTATGGATGATTGCCTAGGGATGTTTATTTAGAATCAGAGATACTGTTGGTTTCGTGCTGCTATTCCAGTATTTAAGGTGCATTTCCTTAATAATAAAGAAGAATAACAAGAGTGAGGTTGTGTTGAATTAACGGCTTGTATGGTCTTAATATAAAACACACACTTTTTATCATGCAAAATCCAGATCTTCAGACTTGTAATGGTATATACTTTTACAACACCAAATACTTCTGCACTTTTGTGATTCCTAGCACGGATTGGGGCGAAACATGAGCTACCATTAACTACCTCGATAGAAAGATCAACTGTTCAACTCCGGTTTGAAATCCGTGAGTGAATCTTCCGTGGCTTCTTCTACAAATGAGTGTTCCGTTTTCCTTTCCGTTTGCCGGTTAAACTAAGGGGAAGACCATTAAGGCTCATGATATAATCAGTTCATCATATGCATGAAAATACTCACAGACAAAAAGACCAACATTCCTTCGTCAAATTCTGCAGTTATGTGTATTTCCTGATGCCTACAGTTTCTGAATTCTGGGACATGGTTCCACAGTTTATATGTTCTATTAACATGTTTATATACCTGAATCAGCTAATATACATTGATCGGCGTGTAGTTTGTATTGTCCACCAAACAAGGAAAAATGCAAACCCCCAGCTTGGGGTGCACAAAAACCGTCTGCCACTTCTGTTTCCGAATCAGCATCACTTCCTGAATCTTCCCTCCGTATTAGCCATATCGTCAGCGTGTATGCTCCATATCCCCATCAGAAAGGCTTCCCTGTCAGCTCCTCAACACAAATACCCCCCTGGCAGATCAGCAGAGTTATTAGCACCCAGTTTATTATCAGGAACAGGGTTGGTTTGACAACTGAACACAGAGCTATCAGATAGTTTAATACTAGTACTTCAAGGAGGAATAGCTTTGCCCTTGAAATGGCTATAAAAAAAATCACTAGAAAGCAGTGTGATTTGCTGAGAGACGGAGAGGGCGAAAGTTACCTTGCTGAACAACGCTCTATCACATCTTGAAGCTTGATTTTGTTCAAACTGCAAATCCAGCTAACCAAAGCAGACTTTTCATCACTTTCCCCTGCATCTGTCAGTGAAGTCATATGCATCAGCAAACAACATGGTTGTGGTAACTGGTAAGCAATCAACGACAGGGAAGGCATGGACAAACAAAAGACTACCAGTTACTGAGGGCATCTCCAGCCGCGTCTCCAGGAAGGCCTCCCCAGGCGATTTTTTCGCACTGGCGCCAAAAAAACGGCCCAGTCGCGCACCCAGGAGCCCGATTTTCGCCGGCCTGGGCCGAAAACAGCGCCGGCGGACCCAGGCCGAACCCGGCGCGCTGGGGGGCGTCCGGGCGAACTATTTTGGCGCGAAACAGCCGCGGGCCCGCCGCGTCAGCGACACGGCGCATCGTCTTCCCCCAACGGCCTCGGTTCCCGCGGGGAATCAATGCCAAGGCTGCCGCCGGTCAGCCTTGCCATTGATTCCTCACGGGCGGCGCGTCACGGGACGGCGCGCCGACGCCTCCCCTCCCTCGCATGCGTACACACGGGTGCGGCGCGGCTATATAGCCGGTGGCCTGCACTCGCCTGTGCCCACACCAGCCCCGCCCCTCGCCGCCGCCCAGCTCCTCCCTCTCCCTACCTCTCCCGAGCGCCGCCGCCCAGCCCCTCCCTCTATCTCTCTACCTCTCCCGAGCCCGTCGCCATGGCGGAACGCTACCCCGGAGACGAGGCGGCAGCCAACGGCTTCGGCCGCCGTCGCGGAGTCCTGGCTCCTGTTCCAGGCGAACATCCCGGCGCCGCCGGACATGCGCGCCGGGCCGACGGGGTGGAGGCTCAGCGCCGGGGGAGTGCCCATTCCCCCGTTGCCCGACGACGTGGCGAAGCCGAAGTACTTCGCCGAGGAAGTCGAGGTCGTGCGCGCCTCCCTCACCGACGCCCAACTCTCCCTCCCCCAGTACGCCGCCGACAACCACGCGGCTTGGGCGGCGTATTTCGAGCGCCGCCAGCAGCAGCGCTTGGCGTCCATCAACGGCGCGCCGGTGGTTGGCGGCCGGCAGAATAGCGAGGGGCGCCACCTGTGGTGGGGCGTCCCCGGCCGCACACTCAAGGGCGTGCTGACGTACCTCGAGGGCGGCAACGACCCGCCGTTGGCGTACCCGGCGAGGGCGGCCGCCCCGGCGCAGCACCGACGCGCCGGGCCATGGGCGCCAAGGAGGTTCGGGTCCTCCTCCTCTTCTTCCTCCTCCCGATCTTCATCGCACTCCCCCGGCACTCCGGCCCTGCTCGGCGTCAAGGCCGAGCCCGCGACGGAGACGCCGCTCGGCCGACGCACTCTCAGCGCCGGCATCGTCATCAACGAGGGCGGTCGGCGCGCCTACTCGTCGGCTCCTCCTCCGCGCTTCGTCAAGCCAAAGACGGAGCCGGGGCTCGCGCCGGTGAAGACGGAGCCGGGGCTCGCGCCAGTGAAGAAGGAGCCGGCCGCGCCGGTGACGACGGAGCTCGACGACGACGACGCGGCCCTGGAATGGGCGCGCAGGGACTCCATAGCGATGGAGAAGAAGCGCCTGGAGAAGGCGAAGGAGCGCCAGCGCGCCGCCCTGCTTCGCTTCGCGGAGCGTCGACGCGGCCGCGACGAAGGCGGAGTCGTCGTCATCTGCGACAGCGACGACGACGACGATGATGCGCCGCCACCAGTCCGCCATGGCGACGCCGGGCAGGGGTCCAGCAGGGGCGCCCGCGTCAAGGAGGAGAAGGCCGACGACGACGATGGCGGCGACGGCGGCGACTTCAGCCAGTTTTTCCTTTAGATTAGTTTATGTATATGTGATATGTAATGAAAATCCGCGAACTTCGCCGAAATTTATCGTGGTTGGCCGAAATTTATCGTGTTTGGCCGAATTTTATCATGTTTAAGCCGAACTTCGCCGAACTTCTTTTATTTTAAAACGTGCCTAGGGGCGGCCCTGGGGCCGGCGGCTGGGGACCAACTCGCCTCCAGGCCTAATTTTTGCGCCGGCTCACCCCAGGCGGCGATTTTAGGCGCCCCTGGGGGGCCAACGGCTGGAGATGCCCTGAGACCCCAACCAAAGACATGCCAGGCGTGAGATGGTGTTCTGGGAGCTGCAAGGCAAAGCAACATACTATGAAATACTCCACGTAGGCCAGAGTGTGGCATGATGTAACACACGTCTCAAGGTTCTTTGCGGGTATGGATGGTTTAAGAAAATAAAACAGTGCCAACAGAGGCCATGCAATCGAAGGGGCACATCACCATTTTACTCATTTTGAGGTATTTCAGGAAAAGCGATATGCTGAACATAATGGACCAGGAACTCAATTATATATACAGTACCTTGTAGCATTGGATGTAATTTGTTTGACTGAATGCATTTCGCGGCACGAGCTTCCCATGTCCGTTTTCAGCCAGGGAAAGTAGCCATGGTAGACTCATATCTCTGAATCTGACACAAGTATAAATAAACAGTTCAAAGATAATTTCGTCAGTACTTAGGTTGTTGGTAAAGGGTCTATCCAAATTGTGAATACACAAACCACAGACATCACAAAACGGTGTCAAAGAGGATAGTTCAAAATGTTAGGCTGACTTGAATTCAAGAATCAAGAACAGTTTAAAGTGAAAAGTGACACCAGTTACGAGCTCAGTCACAAAAGCATGGGTTCCCAACTACCTGCTGTCATATCTTTCAAGTGTAAGCTTCAGTTGTTCCAGAGCATATCGCTTGATTTTCGCACCAAGAATCTTCCATGTTAAGATGGTAAAATGTTATATCACAAATTCACAATTACCCGGAAGGATGGTAGATAAAATAGATGAAACAAAATTAGATGGCATACCAGCTTTACAGAAATATTGCATGTTGAATCAACTATCGAGAAAGCCCTAAGGAAGTCAGCACCAAGGTCTCCACCAGACAAAAAAATTGCCTAAGACAGTCACACACAACAATTGTCAGCAATCTGTTACTTAGCAGTTGTTAGGTCTTTTGTTTTTTAGCTTTTTCCGCATCATACTTTGAAGTAGCAACATGGCAACTATACGGTGTGCCCTTTTAGTTTACTAGTGCATAAACGGTAAACCGATAGACCAAGTGCTAAGCTTTGCAGGGTAACTGAATAAGTACAGCTCAGCCGTGAAGCACTATTCGATTCTTAGCCATAAGAGTGGGCAGGTTGAAAGTGTGTAGTGTAGATATAGTTACTTTCATTGAACACAAACATGGCAAAAAAATACACAATACTACTTCCCATTATAACCAAATTGAGTACTGCCATCTTATTCTAGATGCCCCGATTATAGTACCGGTGTGGCTACCCTAGAAATGTAATATCCTCTGTGCGTGATCCATGACTCCATATATGTGCCAAAATGTGAAGGTAACCACTGCAGCTACATATTAGGATACAAAATACTATTGGGCCCTTTAGCTCTTATCATCTTCAAACTAATTCCCTACATTTTTCGCAATTTGTTTTTAGGAAAGTTCACTACAGCAGCTGACAAAATATCTGTAACAGAACACAATATTTATACCATGATCTGAATATCATATTGATTCTAAAACTACAGAATTCAATGGGTACAGTTCCAGTTCTAGTTCACTAACATTATCCATATTTGCATTGGTATATGTAATTAAGAAGATCAGAATTGCATATATAGCATGCATACAATTTATACCGACTTGATAATTTATTCAATTATTAAGGGCAGCAACCAGCTATCGCACTGAAATGCAATCATCCTAATAACATCAACCCCACGATGAACGCTAGCTGCATTCTGACTTATCACACAAACGGGAAACCAATAAGTTGAAGACTCACTGCCATTGATCGAACGACAATGCATATCTCTGGTTCCTGCTGGTACTTGCAGATATGATAATAGCAGAAACATTGCAGTTAGGATACCTGAAGCTGTAGGTCCGAAGGGACGCCTCTTCTGATGAGCAGAGGGTTACCACCCCCGCCCTGGCCATCGCCGTCGTTGATCTCTTGTCCCAGCACTTCGCCGAGGGCGTCCAGGAGTCCTCTGCCTTCTGCGCCGTGCATCCCGCCCCCTTCCCCAGGATCGGGCCCACCAATGTCGTCGCCGCCGCCGACATTCCAGCCGCGGGCGCGGCGCCAGAACAAGTACAGGAGAAAAGCTGCGACCAAGCCCATGGCGGCGAACTTCCCGCAGGTGAACACGGACGAGTTTCTCCATGCGCGAAGCACCGCCTCTGGCGGAGCTGTCGGGGATGGAGGCGGAGTGGGCACCGGAGGTGGAGGCGGAGGAGGTGTCGGGGATGGATGCAACGACCTGGGCCAGGCCCGCCCGTGTGTTATTGGGCCTGTGTGGCTCAGTCCGTGTGGCGTGGGTGGATTAGGCTTATAAGCGTGTGGCTGGCGTGTGTGGGAGGCATCGAACTGTAATCACAACTATTGTTTCTTATTCAAGCTTTCCTCCCTGCTCTTTTCCCCTTCTCCAAGTCCTCTCTCTCTCTCTGAGATATTCTCTTTGGTTCGAGATCCAAATCCCGGCGAGACGCAGGGAGGTGCTACGGGATCGTAGCATTTGGTACTCAGAGCCGTGTATCGATCCGCTTCATCTGATCTGAAATTTTTCATCCAGAGCTCACAATCAATCCTTCGATCGGCTTGTAATTCCTAGCAAAAGGTGCAGATCCCCTCGGGTGATCTCGCGCAAAACACCTCCGGTGTACCTGCGCTGGGTTGAGTAGATCCAGGACCTTCCCAACGGCGTGTTCGACCAAGCCCAATCTCTCGTCGCGTATGGCCGCCGCGGAGCTCACCATCGCCGAGCTGCAGCAGCTCGTCCAGGCAATGATTGTGCAGAGCAAGGCGGTGTCGGAGGCGGGCACGAAGACGGCAGAACGTCTGGATGGGCTGCAGGAGTCCCTCGACAAGTACGCTTCCTCCTCGGCCAAGGCCTTCGATGCGCTGGCCACGACGACCACGAGCTCGCTGGCCTGCACCGAGTCGACGCTGGGGCGGGTGCTCGTCGCGCACAACTCCCTCGATGCGGCTGTGGCCGAGATGCGGAAGTCGCTGGACGGGATCGTACACCGCGTCGACAATTTGGAGCAGCCTACAGGCACGACAACAGCTCAAGGCCGGCGGACAGAGCCGCCACAAACATAGCGACAGAGCTCTGATCAGCACCATTCAGGACAGGACACTCGAGGTCTGCGCGTGTCATTCCAGCAGAGGAATCGAGGTGAGCAGTCTAGATCGCACGCTCGTTTCCCTGACGAGTTATCTGATGACAATGACGATTATGAGAGATCACCGCAGTCGCAGTTTCACTCTGCCCCTGGGAAATTCTCCGCACGCATTCCTCGCTCTGATTTCCCCAGATTTGAGGGAGATAACCCCAAGTGGTGGAAAAAACAGTGTGAAAAATACTTCCGGATGTACAATGTTCAATCAGAATTATGGGTCGATTTCGCTACTATGCACTTTGCAGGAAATGCAGCCCTCTGGTTGCAGACGTATGAAGCAATGCACACTATTGATAGCTGGGCCGCTCTGTGTGTGGCCGTGTTCGCTAAATTCAACAGGAACAAGTATTCTCGAGCAATTGATGTGTTCTTCTCTCTCAAGCAAACCGAGTCTGTCGATGATTATGCTCATGCGTTTGAAGAGCACATGCACAAGATGCTTGTGTATAACCACTCCTACGATGAAACCTTTTTCATCAACAGGTTCATTGAGGGCCTGAAACCTGCTATCCGGGCGCCGATCAAGCTGCAACAACCTAATTCAGTGGATCTAGCTTACTCCTTGGCACAGACACAAGAAGCATTGTTGGCTGAAGATACCTCCAAATACAGCAAAAGATGGGAAAACAGAGCCAATGCCAAAAATTATGTGCATCAGGGCATTATGGGAACAACACCAGCACAAGATAAACCCCCGGAAACACATCAAAGAGCTCCAGATCGAGTGGATAACCTCAGGGCACAACGCCGAGCGCGTGGAGAATGTTTCAAGTGCGGGGAGAAATATGGTCCAGGACACAAGTGCCCCACAACAGTCCAACTTCACGTACTGGAAGAACTGATCGAGGCTCTACAGATGTCTGAAATTTCTGAAAGTGAATCTGAAACTGAACAGCCAGCCGAACAGCCTGTGGTCGATAAAGCAACAGCAGAAGAAGCATTCATGAAACTGTCAGTCCATGCAGCCCAGGGCACTGCTTCAAAGGATAGTATCCGATTACAGGGCATGGTTGGTAAGAGACAAGTGTTGATCTTAGTTGACTCAGGTAGTTCCACAAATTTCATCAGTGCAGAGCTAGTGAAACACCTACAGTGCCCAGTGGAAGAAATACCAGCGGCTAAAGTTACTGTGGCTGATGGAGGATTGTTACATTGCAATAAACAGGTTCCTAACTTGCAATGGTTTTGTCAAGGAAACACCTTCAATACATCTCTAAAAGTGCTACCCCTGGGCACTTATGACATCATCTTGGGCATGCAGTGGCTAGAAACTATGAGCCCTATGTGGGTGGACTGGAGAAAGAAGGTCATGAGATTCAAATATCAAGGAGTTAGGATCACTCTAAGAGGAATAAGAGAGAAAGTCATTTCCTGCACAGGCATAACTAGCAAGCATTTGCAAGGGTTACTTAACACTGGTGCAGTGGAGCAAGTGATTCAACTAAATCATATTGTGGAAGCCCCTGATACTGATCAATTCATCCCTCCTGCAGTGCAAGAAATTTTGGCCAAGCACAAACAAGTCTTCACAGAACCTGACAAGCTCCCTCCCCACAGGTCCTTTGATCACCAAATCCCTCTTCTACCTGGAGCTAAACCTATCAATGTGAAACCATACAGATACAATCCAATGCAGAAGACTGAAATTGAACAACAAGTAACTCAGATGTTACAGCAAGGAGTCATCCAGGAGAGCACTAGTCCTTTTGCTTCTCCAGTGTTGTTGGTCAGGAAGAAAGATGGAACTTGGCGTTTTTGTGTGGACTACAGAATGTTAAACTCTGTCACAGTGCCCCATAAATATCCAATGCCAGTAGTGGATGAGTTACTTGATGAGTTGGCTGGTGCTACATTTTTCACTAAGCTGGATCTTCGATCAGGATATCATCAAATACGAGTGGTTGAAGGAGAGGAACATAAAACAGCTTTTAAAACTCATCATGGCCTGTATGAGTTTAAGGTCATGCCCTTTGGTTTAATCAATGCCCCTGCAACTTTCCAAGCGGCTATGAATGCCCTGTTTGCCCATTTGTTGAGACATTGTGTGCTTATCTTCATGGATGACATCTTAATCTACAGCCCAGACTTGAAAACACATCTTGAGCACCTCAATCAGGTTTTCACTATACTTCAAGAAAATCAGCTCTTTGTGAAATTTAGCAAATGTTCTTTTGCTCAAACAGAGCTGGAATACTTGGGACATATTATCAGTGGCAAAGGAGTGCAAACTGATCCTACTAAGATCAGAGCTGTGCAGCAGTGGCCCAGGCCTACCTGTGTTAGAGATATCAGAGGATTTCTGGGTCTCACAGGGTACTACAGAAAATTCATCAAAAATTATGGAATTATTAGTAGGAGTTTATTTGATTTACTGAAGAAAGATATTGTGTTTTCGTGGACACCAACCAATGAAGCTGCTTTTCAACATCTTAAGACAGCATTAGCTCAAGCACCAGTTTTGGCACTCCCAGATTTCAAGAAGCATTTCACAATTGAAACTGATGCCAGTAATCAAGGCATTGGGGCTGTACTGGTGCAAGAAGGTCATCCACTTGCTTACCTTAGCAAAGCCCTGGGACCCAAAGCCCAAGCCCTGTCCACATATGAAAAAGAGTGCTTGGCTGTGCTCCTTGCTGTGGAAAAATGGAAATCTTATCTGCAGCATGCTCCTTTCACTATTTCCACAGATCATCAAAGCTTGACACATCTTCAAGAGCAAAAACTCAGTGGTACCATGCAACAGAAAGCATTTCTTAAACTGCTAGGTCTGCAATACAACATCATCTACAGGAAAGGCATGGATAATGCAGCTGCAGATGCCTTATCCAGATCTCCTGCCCCAATGGAGTTGTCTGCTATCTCCTTTTGCACACCCAAATGGTTAGCTGTTGTGACAGAAGGATACCAGCAGTACGAGGCAGATAGGGAATTACTGCAAGAACTGGCCCTGACTGGTTCCAATGACAAAGGTTATACTCTACATCAAGGAGTGATAAGGTACAAAGACAGGATTTGGTTGGGCCACAATAAAGAAGCTCACCAAGCTATTATGCTTTCTTTGCATGACAGTGGAGTTGGAGGTCATTCTGGATTCCAGGGCACTTACCAACGCATCAAGGGATTGTTTGCTTGGCCAGCATTGAAACAGGATATCCAAGCCTATGTACAAGCTTGTGTGGTGTGTAAACAAGCAAAGTCTGAGCATATTAAGAAACCAGGACTATTAAGTCCATTGCCCATTCCTAAAGAAGCCTGGAATATGGTCAGCATGGATTTTATTGGAGGTCTCCCCAAGAGCAAAAACTTTGACACAATCCTGGTGGTTATCGACAAGTTCAGCAAATATGGGCACTTCATTCCCTTATGTCATCCCTTTACTGCTCTACAAGTCGCACAGATATATGTGGATAACATCTATAAGCTTCATGGTCTTCCCCAGGTCCTGGTTACTGACAGAGATCCTATATTTACCAGCAATATCTGGCAAGAATTGTGCAAACTCACTGACACCAAGATGAATATGAGTTCTGCTAATCATCCCCAGACTGATGGTCAAACGGAGAAACTGAATCAATGCTTAGAAACTTTTCTCAGATGCTTGGTACATTCAACTCCCAAAAAGTGGGCTTATTGGTTATCTCAGGCTGAGTACTGGTACAATACAAACTACCACTCTGCACTTGGAACAACCCCATTTCAGGTACTGTATGGGTATCAACCTCGACACTTGGGCATTGCCAATCTTCAGAGTACTCTGTCCTCTGATCTGTCTGGATGGTTGGCTGAAAGGAACCTGATGCAAGGATTGATCCGAGAACACCTGTTGCGAGCTCAACACAGGATGAAACATCAGGAAGACACTAATCGATCGGATCGACAGTTTCAAGTTGGCGACTGGGCATTTCTGAAGCTGCAGCCTTATGTGCAACAAACTGTTGTCAGACGTTCCAACCACAAGTTGGGTTTCAAGTATTTTGGTCCGTATCAGATCACTGAACGTGTCGGCGAGGTTGCATTTCGTTTGGCCCTGCCAGAGACTAGCAAGATTCACCCCGTGGTGCATGTTTCGTTGCTCAAACCGGCAGACCCGCCAACTCCTACTTCAGACACTATGGATTCTCTATTTCTGCTGGGGGATAAACTGTCCAAACCGGCTCAAATTCTTCAAACAAGGTTGGTTCGTGTGGGTGGACACACACGCACGCAATGGAAGATTGCATGGCGTGGACTCCCAATTACAATGGCGACTTGGGAATGGTCTTCAGCTGTGACTGCAACGACAACGGCCGGTTGATGAACAGTCGAGGACGAGCTGTTCCTTAAGAGGAGGGGAGTGCAACGACCTGGGCCAGGCCCGCCCGTGTGTTATTGGGCCTGTGTGGCTCAGCCCGTGTGGCGTGGGTGGATTAGGCTTATAAGCGTGTGGCTGGCGTGTGTGGGAGGCATCGAATTGTAATCACAACTATTGTTTCTTATTCAAGCTTTCCTCCCTGCTCTTTTCCCCTTCTCCAAGTCCTCTCTCTCTCTGAGATATTCTCCTTGGTTCGAGATCCAAATCCCGGCGAGACGCAAGGAGGTGCTACGGGATCGTAGCAATGGAGGCGGAGGAGGTGGAGTGGGAACCGGAGGTGGCGGGGGTGGCGCGGGGTCTGCCACAAGAGTCGCGGGGGGCAGATTGAGGGTCAGGAACTCATACCCTAGGGCCTCGCCGTCGTCGACGATGACCAGCGGCGGCGCGGGCTCCGCTGGACCCGGCCGCGCCGCCCTCAGGCGCTCGACGCGCCTCTTGTTGAGGAACGCGTCGTTCCATAAGCCCTCGATCGCCTTCCACCCGCTCCTATGCCGCCATAGTTCCTCCATGAGCTTCCGGCCGGGCGGCATGGTTGCTGGGCTCTAGGGTTGGAGGAGCGGGAGGGGCGGGGAAAGGCTGCCGGAAGCGAAGAGGAAAGGAAATGGAGGGAGAGGGAGAGAGGGTCGCGCGGGGGAGGGAGGCGGTTTTGGCTGGGGTTTTCGTGGGCCCTCCGCGCCAGCTGTCTCTCTCGAGCGAATGAGCGGGCGGGCCGGACGTTAGGCGCCGTCACTGTTACAGACCTGCCGTCTGCATGCGTACCGTTGGTCGCGCCCATGTACGAAGCTTGCACCGCATCTGACCTCACGGGGTCACTGACGGCGTATGCACGACCTCTGACGGCTTTCGTCGTCACTTTGGTAAACCAACGTAGCTCGTCAAGCTTGTCTAGTGAACGTTCGTCCGAAGGGGCGCAACATAATGCGATCGAACTGGCATCTTGCGCCACGAGCTTTAGTGATGTGTTTATTTTCCAATGATGATATGGGCATGTTCACTTGTGCGTCGTTGTTAATCCGCGGGCATTGCATCAACGTGGTTTAGATTGACATTTTCTTACTACAGTAAAGTGGCAGCAGGTGTAGGGACTGGCACGGACGCCAAGGCCTTGCGCTGCGCGGCGAGCCAGTAAAAAGGAAGGCGGTTCCGAAAATCCAACTTTTCATAACCGTCTTCCTTTTTACTAGAAGTGTTTAATCCTTCATTAGAATGAAGTCACTTGCTTTTCTATAAGTGTTTAATCCTTCATTATCGAATTACGTTTGTTGAAACTCACATTTTGTCTAAGTTTCGTGTCATTTTTCTAACGTAACCATGTATAATAGCTCAGAGAGCATTACGCAGCCTACTACCACCACTGATCTGTTTGGGCGACTAATCCCGAGCTCATGTGAGCTCGGTTGAACAGTACAAAAAAAATATGATTTCTTTTTTGTGAAACATTGAGAAATGTTTTGATAGCTTGCAAAATTTCATCATCATATGACATTCGAGGAAAATATGGGGAAAAAACAAAATCAATGCTCCAAAATGCATTTGAAAATAACGTTTTGGAGCATCCATTGTGTTTTTTATTGCCACATTTTTCACGAATGTCATATAGTGATGATTTTTTTTTGCGGGGGATATAGTGATGAGATTTTGCAGTCTACAAAAACTTATCTCAATGTTTGACACACACAAAAAATCAGAAATTCTACTGTTCACCCAACTCGGGGATCAGAACAACCGCTTCCTCTGTTTGGGGCCGTTTGTGATCAGTGGCGTAGCCAGAATTTTAAGTCAGGGTGGTCCAAATGATGATTTTTACACAAATAGATTAAAGAAAATGATGAAGGTATTGTAAGCATATCAAAATTCATAAATAAGTCTGATTTTTGTAAACGAGTCTAAAATTTACTTAAAAGAAACTAGAACATCTTATAATTTTAGGAAGTCCTTAAAGCACAAAACTTTAAAGTTTGCACTCTAGGCCAGTACTATTATCAACTAGTTCAAACAATCAAACCTTGAAAGAGAAAACATACTTTGAAGCAGTATATGCGCCGGGTGGTGCACCTGCATTTTAGCAGCCTGACACACATCCCCGGCCGCCGGCTGCGTCGGCGTCAGCGCCGCTTCGTCCGCCTGCCTCCCCGGCCGCCGCGTTGCGTCGGCGTCTGCGACGACACCGCTTCATCCGCCTGCCTACCGCCTTGTAATGCCCTCGATGCGGCTATATCTCCTACGTGTCGAAGCACGACTTAGAGGCATAACCGCATTGAAAGCAATGTCGCAAGTGAGGTAATCTTCGCAAACAACCCATGTAATATAAATAAAAGGGGAAAAGATACATAGTTGGGTTATACTCGCCACGTCACACAAATACATAAATAAGTCATTACATTCATCCAATACACTCATGGTCTGACTACGGTACCAAAATAAAGATCAACCCCCAAATGCGACAAAGTCCCCGATTGCCCCAACTGGGCACCACTACTGATCATCTGAGAAAGACACATAATAACGACGAGAGTCTTCATCGAACTCCCACTTGAGCTCGGTCATATCATCTGGAACGGTATCATCGGTCCCTGCATCTGGTTTAGGAAGGAATCTGTGAGTCACGGGGACTCAGCAATCTCACATCCTCGCGACCAAGACTATTTAAGCTTATAGGTCCGGTAAAGATATGATGGTGGAGCTGCAGCAAGCGACTAGCATATATGGTGGCTAACCTATTCGCAAAAGAGAGCGAGAAAAGGAGGCAAAAGCACGATCGAACATCTATGATCAAGAAGTGATCCTAGAACAACATACGTCAAGCATTACTCCAACACCGTGTTCACTTCCCGGACTCCGCTGAGAAGAGACCATCACGGTTACAGACGCGGTTGGTGGATTTTAAATTAAGTTAAGTTTCATGTTATCTACAACCGGACATTAACAAATTCCCATCTGCCCATAATCGCGGGCACGGCTTTCGAAAGTTCAAAATCCCTGCAGGGGAGTCCAACTTAGCCCATCACAAGCTCTCACGGTCAACGAAGGATATTCCTTCTCCCAAGACAATCCGATCAGGCTCGGCATCCCGGTTACAAGACATCCTCGACAATGGTAAAACAAGTCCAGCAACACCGCCCGAATGTGCCGACAAATCCCGATAGGAGCTGCACATATCTCGTTCTCAGGGCACACTCAGATAAGCAATCCGTACAACTAAAACCAGCCCTCGAGTTTCCCCGAAGTGGCGCTGCAAGGGGCTCTAGTTTGGACGAACACTCAGAGAAGCACTGGCCCGGGGGGTTTAAATAAAGATGACCCTTGGGCTCCGAAAACCCAAGGGAAAAAGAGGCTAGGTGGCAAATGGTAAAATTAAGGTTGGGCATTGCTGGAGGAGTTTTATTCAAGGCGATCTGTCAAGGGGTTCCCATTATAATCCAACCATATAAGGAACGCAAAATCCGGGATCATAACACCGATATGATGGAAACTAGGGCGGCAAGAGTGGAACAAAACACCAGGCATAAGGCCGAGCCTTCCACCTTTTACCAAGTATATAGGTGCATTAAGATAAACAAGATAATATTGTGATATCCCAACAATATACAATGTTCCAACAAGGAACGATCTCCAATCTTCACCTGCAACTAGCAACGCTATAAGAGGGGCTGAGCAAAGCGGTAACATAGTCAAACAACGGTTTGCTAGGACATGGTGGGTTAGAGGTTTGACATGGCAATTTGGGAGGCATAAAAAGCAAGTGGTAGGTATTGTAGCATAGGCATAGCAAAAGAGCGAGCATCTAGCAAGCAAAGATAGAAGTGATTTCGAGGGTATGGTCATCTTGCCTGCAAAGTTTTCAGAGTTGCCTTGATCCTCGTAAGCAAACTCAACGGGCTCCTCGTTCATGAACTCGTCTCCCGGCTCTACCCAAACAAGAACAACAAGCAAAATGAGCACAATCAACCACGTGCAATGCTCAAGCAACATGATGCAAACATGGTATGATATGCGGGATGCGATATGTGATGCATATGCAAGATTTGACAAGGAATGATTGAACTTGGACTCAACTTGGAAATCCAAGGGTGCCACTGGAAAGGTGAGGTGATTTCGGTTGAAATCGATATAAAGATCACCGGAATCGGATGCACGGTTTGAAAATGGCAAGCAAAACAAATATGGCACCGGTCTATGATAATCAGCAAGTAGCCATCTAAATGCATCAAGTAAAATATGCTACAACACTCAAACATGACAACAAAATACATGGAAGGGATCCACTCATGATGCTTGACAAAAGATGAACACTGAGCTACGGCTAATTCATCCATTAACAGGTTCAAACAAGCATGGCAAAAGTGCAAATGATAACAGGTTTCACACTTAGTGAAATTAACACAAGTCTGGAATTTATCATCGGGAAGCAATCTTTAGAGCATGAAAACTACATGCTACAGGAACATATCATGACAAAGCAAGGTATGGCATGAAGCTACTCAAAGCACTTAACAAAATTCCCTTAGTGACCTTGAGCCAAAAGGGATCAGAAAATACAATTGCAAGCATGTGAACATAGAAAAGACATAAACAGATTCAGACTTAGTGAAAAACTGGAGCATGCAAAACAGTTAACGAGTAGGCATGTTTACGAGCTCGATGCACTCACTACAGAGCATGACATGACAAACTAAGTATACACCCATCAAGAAGACATGGCATAGAAGCTATACATGTCAAGAACAACAACATAGCATGCACGGATCAATAGCAACATCCTCGGCAAAATCGCTAAACATGTCAACAATCTGCCAGGATCATTTTATAGCAAAAGTAGAGCTCGATTGACTCAAGCTAGGGTGCTCCATAATTGCAAATAAAGACATGGATGGATAGAGCACCACAATGTTAACAAAATATCCTTACTGATCATCCTCAAAAGAGGCACGGATCACTAGGAAACAACATGGACATATGGCATAACAACAAAATCAGGACAAGGACTTAGAGAAATTCTAAGTCCCTGAAATCAGCATCAACGATTACGCTACTTTGCAAGCTTGTGCTAGTCACCACAAAGAGCACAAAAATACATGGCATACACCCCTGCAAAGATGGCATGGCATATAACAAAACACATGTAGAGCTCAGGATCATAGCATGCACACATTAATCATGGCAAAAAGACAAAAGACTATTTGCTGAAACAGATCTGCAACTTTCCTCACATAGTCCTCTTCCAACAATATTTCAGGCATCAAGATGAGCTCAAATGAAAATAATGCAATGAGATGAAATGATGTACTCGTCCAGGCGAACATTTTGATATACTACACGCACGAATCGGAGCTACGGATGCAGAGTTATGGCATGATGAAGATTGCAAAAAATTAGGGCAAACGAGGGAAAAAGTCAACCGAGGTAAGTTTCAGATCTAGGGTTCCTCCGCGGGCACGCAATCCGAGGAGCTCCGGCGAGAAACTTCTGCTCCGGCGAGGTAGAAGCTCCGATCCGGCGAGAGGAGACGGCGGCGCGGCCCTCGGGCACTGCGGGGCGCCGCGGCGGCGCCGGCGAGGCAGGTGCGACGAGGTGGCGAGGAGGGGCGCGACGGCCGGAAATTGCGGGCACGGTTGCCGGTGCAACACCGGCGAGGCGGCGGGGCGGTGCAGGTGACGGCGACGAGGAAGACGGGCGGCGCAGGCGGAGGGAGACGACTCGGGCGGCGGTGGTGGTGGCCCGGGCCTCGGGGGCCCAGCGCGGGCTCGGCGGGCCTCTCGCGGGAGCGGCCGGCGGCGCCATGTGGCGCTACGCCACTGGTGCGGGGCGGCGGCGCGATCTCGTCCGCTCGGGATGGACGTGTCCGGCGGCGGTGCGAGGAGATTTTTAGGGTTTGGGGTTGGAGAGACCTGAAATTTCGGAGGAGGGGCTAATTTTATAGGTAGAGGGAGTTAGGAAGCTCCAAATGAGGTGCGGTTTTCGGCCACGCGATCATGATCGAACGCTCTAGATGATGGAGAGGGTTTAGGTGGGTTTTGGGCCAGTTTGAAAAGGGTATTGAGCTGCAACACACACGAGGCCTTTTCGGTCCCTCGGTTAACCGTTGGAGTATCAAACGAAGTCCAAATGGTACGAAACTTGACAGGCAGTCTACGGTAGTAAACCAAGACCGCATGACAAGTCTCGGTCCAATCCGCAAATGTTTTACCCCCACACACGAAAAGAGATAGAGAGGACCACTGGGTGACATAGGAGCGCCAGAATGCAAAACGGACAACGGGGAAAATGCTCGGATGCATGAGACGAACACGTATGCAAATGCAATGCACATGATGACATGATATGAGATGCATGACAAAGATAACAACACGCGAAGGCAAAAACCCGACAACGACGAAATAAAATAACTTAGGCCGGAAACAGCAAGAGTTGGAATACAGATAAGGTAAATTACATCCGGGGTGTTACACGCCTACTTCCACAGGCTGCATTTGAACTATTGGACTCCGCTTGCTGCTTCACTTGTCGCTAGATGGTAGGGTTAAGAAGATTTGGGAACGGCGAAAGAAGTCACATTCGTTTGAGCCAAGATTTGGGAACGATCGGCGATCAGATCGGGATTCAGAGACACCAGGATCGTACGTACAAGGAAACAATCACCCGCCTATGTGCAGTTCGAGTTATGTCTTCCTTGGGCTTAGGTAATTGGGTTATAATTTTCTCTACGTTGAAGTAAATGGGCTTGGGCTGTCAAAATCCCACGGTGGTGGACCACCCTGGCCACCCTATGGCTACGCCACTGTTTGTGATATCAATTATTTCCCATGCGAACTTTCAGTCTTCTATGCTTTGAGTCCTATTGTCTCTGCAACTTCTACTAATATATCTCTTTCAGTTACTAATGAGTACAACAGATTGTCTGAAGAATTTAGTCGGGTGCGCATTTTTTGCCAGGCTACGAATACACCAATTTCTTTCTCTCTCTCATTTTAGAACGCTCATGTACGTTACTTCTTAATTCTACCGACTTTCTTTTCAAATGGCAAGATAGTCTCAATTATACGAGTTAAATGCACAAAACCACCACATTCGTATCATGGTTAGCGGAAAACCACCACTTTATGATTCATGGCAAACTGCACCGCTCCAAAATTCTGATAGTGGCAAAAAACATTGAGCAAAAGATTGAGCTCGTTTTGACGTGGCAAATCGGCCCCGTGGAGAGTCTGGAGACGGTGCAGGAGTAACGAGGTAAGAGGTCAATACGAGACATATACTACTTATATATACAGGCATGTATAACATAATCACTGATACACATACACTGTCACATACAAGCATGCATAGTATATGATATTTTCTAAAATATACAAGCATGTAGTATAACATAATCACTAATGCAATGGCATATACCATTTTTATGTAGGAACAAAATTAAAGGTATTACAGAAATAAAATCAAGAAATTCCGGTTAACATAACATTGAAAGCATCTGAATCATCCATAACATGCCTAGCTTAAATGAAATAGTTATATTTTTTTTACAAAGAAGGGATCTCACCATCATGGCGGGTGCCGCGACCGAAGAACTAGGCGGCACATGCCAGGTCGTGACACCGACATGACATGCGAAGGGGACCTGGCTGTAGGGTAGACCAACCCCGTACCACCATAACCATGACAACCGGGCATACAATCGTGCACGATGGCGCGAGGGGCCCGGCGTCCGATGGCAGGGAGGATTGCACTAAACCAGAAACGGCTAGACAAAGGCAACGGCGAGCGACCTGATGACTCTATTTTTTTACTCATTTTAAAGCTCATTTATTGAATAATAACTCCTTATATCATGTTTCATCGAGTCATTCATACCATTTGTATGTCCATTATGCATGATTGTCTGCATTCATCTTAACATGAGCATTTTATTTTTTGTTAATTTGAGCTATATTAAAGAGCTAGTTCGACGAGCCGGTCCATGTAACGGTTGTTTCTGGGTTTTCTTTTTAGATTTTGGTCTTTATTCTGTTTTTTGCATATTTTATTTTTATATATTTTTTGCATTATACGATGAACAATTTTAAATATATGGTGATTTTTTTACATACACTGAACTTGTTTATAAAACACACACTGATCAATTTTATAAAATACTCTTCTGTTTTAATAATTTTTCAAAATATGTAGCACCTAAAAAGTAATAACCAGTTTTTTGGGTGAAACAATGACTAAAACCGAAGAGAGAAAAACATAATTCCGCTCGCAGGGAATGGGCCACCCTATTTGCCCTGGCTTCATCAAGACCTCATCTATTTGCCGCCTGCGGGTGGCAAATAGGAGGTCCTCTCGGCTTTTTTTTTAGACAAAGAGGTCCTCTCGGCTGGCTCGTTGGTTACTTAGTTCTGTTCTTTTTACGAGCTCCTCCGTTGGCATAAAAGAAAACGTACACAGATTCGAAAACAGTTTATGAAATCAAAAAATATCCACAATTTTTTAAAAAAATATTTCGGATTTTTAAATATCCCGTGACCTATTACAGTATTTGCAAATTTAGAAAATGTTTGTGAACTGTTTTCATGATTTTTTTATTTTGGATTTAGAAAATTTTCACTAATTTAATTTTTTTGTGACTCTAAAAAATGTCATCGGTTTTAAAAAAATGTCCGCAGCTTTTAAAAGATTCATCAGTATGATAAAAATGTTTGTGAATTAGAAAACTGTTCATGAATTTTAAAAATAAGCACAAATTTTAATAAAATCATGAATTTTAAAAATGTTCACGATTTTTTTAAATGTTCATGAATTTAAAAGTGATCACAATTTTGGTGAATGCTCTTAAATTTAGAAAAAGGAAATAGGAAAGAAGTGGAAGAAGAAGAGAAGAACAAACAAAAAGAAAAAAAATAGAAAAACAAATATAAAACCGGAATACATCAAAGAGAAACAACAAAACCGGTGTCGAATGTCTAGAGCTTCCTAAAATAGGTAAAGTTCCTAAAATAAGAAAAGAAGCACCGGGGTACACAGACCGAACCATTGGAGGAACAACACTTGCTACATGTGTGCATTTTGTATGAGAACACCTATATTTTACATGGAGAGTGTAAAATTGCATATCCCCTAAGTTGACACACACATATTTGGTGATTTAAGTGTCGTTGGCTGAGTTAACTTCCCTAAGAACAACTCTTATCCATCCCCAAAGTTAACTTTTTAAGGGGTGCTCCATGAAGAGGCGTATGCTCGAGTACTCTCAATTCTCAAGGTGTGCTCGACCAAGCTGTAGGCGTGCGTGCTCAAGACAAAGGTGTTGGGTGTCATGGTACGCCTTATGGGTATGAAGCTTGTGTCGATTTTGGGGCCACAATTGCCATCTCTACCTCGCCATTGACATCGATGCTTGATGATTTGCAAAGCTTGTAACCTACCACTACATGGGAGAAAACCACCAGACTTAAAGGAGATGAGAGTATTGGGTTTAGATATCTAAAGGCCTTCAATCAAGCATCGTTTACAAGGCAGGCATAGCGCCTACTTCAATTTCCAAACAGTTTGTGTGCTAGAATTATGAAGGCTAAATATTTCCCTTGTGGGCGTCTGCTAGACACAACCTTCCATCAAATATGTTGCCAACTTGGCAAGGCTTCTACATGGCTTGTACTTGTTGAAGGAAGGTATCATTTGGAGAGAGAAAAAATCTTGTGAGAAGGTTCATATTTGCATAGATAAATTGGACCCCCCATGAGTCCTCTTTGAAATTTTAGGTAAAAGGAACAAAACTCTGTTGATGTGGGTATCTGAATTGTTATTGTGTCATCCCCTGTGATGGAATGAAAACTCTATTGGACACATCTACCCTCATGATGTGGAGGCACACCTAAATATTCATTTGTCATCCACTGGAGGGGGTCATTGTGTCTTGGAACGAGTTTTTCACTGTAAGAAGTGTGTACGAAATGGCAATGCAACACAGTAATGGCATGCAATATAGATCAATCTAGTATGGCGCCACATGGGGATAGAAATATCTGGAACTTAATTTGGCAATCTCACACGCTTCAGAAATTGAAAGCTTTTTCTTGGAGAGGGATGACGAATAGTCTTGAGGTGTATGCTGGTAGAGTTCACCATCATTTGGTGTTATTCTTACATGTGGCATATTTTTTTTGACCTGTTACATGTGGCATATATGGTTGTGAAGATAAGGATGTTTTCCACACTCTTGTCAAATGCCCCAAGGTACACACCCTTAGGTCTGATCTTCGAGAAGTTTGGCCTCTTCCTAGTGAGGATTTGTTTGCTAATACTAGACTAGAGTGGTTGCTCCTTTTGCTAGAAATTCTGAATATTGATCATAGAGCTAAGGTTTTGTTCATGCTCCAGAGATTGTGGCCTCCAAGAAACGACCTAATATTCGGTGAAGGTAAGGCACCTGTCCTAAATTTTGTCACCTTTCTCCAAGATTATGTGGCTAGTTTCTTGGATGTGGTAATGTAGGAAATCAAAATGGCAAAGGTAAATAATCTATGGGAACAGATTAGTTTGCATACACAAGCATGAACAACCATAGTTTGGAAAAGCCATCAAGCTGGATGTAGTGTGATTAATGTTGTCGTTGGCTTCGATCCTTGCTCAGTCTCAGGAACTATTTGCTAGGTGGTGACAGAGATATCTGGCAGGGTCTTGAAATCAGCAGGAATATTGTCCCAAGTTGTTCCACCATGGAAGAGGCAGAGCTTCAGGCGTGCATCATGGGGATCCATATGGGTATTGATTTCTATCCACCCTACATTTTCAAAGCTCGCTGTCTTTACATATATTAAGAATTGCCTTAACTCCTCACATATGGGCAAATTGTCTTACATGAATTTTGAACATGATGACGTTGGATCCGTTGAAGAAGTCGATGAATTTCAAGATTGTTCATACTTAACAGAGATACTAATGTTATAGCTCATGGTTTAGCTCAGTTTAGTAAGAGTGGTTCTTGTATGGGTATGTGTGTGTGTTGGCATGTGGTTCCTTCTTGCATGTTGGAATTGGCCAAGAGTGATTGTAAAACCTTATCCAAAAAGGTGCATTGAATGTCATGATGGTTGACATGACAACCTTCATCATTGCATATCAGCTTTCAACCATGAAGGAGCTTGTATGATTATAATTTTGAACAACGGCGCAGTTGTGGGGAAAGGAACACATGAGAACCCTATGGGCATCACCCTCAGAGCGTAAGCTTCTATTGTAGAACATAACTTCACCCGATGCAACTTTTTATTAGAAAAGACCATATGTCTGGCTTCAGTGAATTTAAGTCTTTAGAGGTTTACAACATAGGTTCATAATGGTGGGATCTCCCTGGGGTAGGCCCACACAAGGATTCGGCCCAGCAGGCCTAAACGAACCGACTCCATGCCAGGAGATCACTTGGCTGGGCTGGTATCGTGAAGCCCATCTGGCTGATTTGCACCACAGTGTCCATCTGACTGGACAAGTACTGGGCAATCAAAGCAGGCATCTCTAACGACGCATTCAAGGCATCTTCATTGCTACACAGTAATTCATGTAGTAATCATCATCATCATGCCATAATTATTACAACGTGGCTACAACCACTGCTCTTCATCCTCATCGGTTACATATAAGGAGAAGACCAAAATAAGATTTAAACAAGTTTTGCTAGGTAGATTGACAAGTCCAGATAGACACATAAGCACATCGGTGCTAGAAATCATTGTAACCACATTGTTCATACAATATCAAAGCATAACCTGGGTAAAACCTCTCTCGAGTGAAATCTCATAACTAGATCATCCACGTGCACCTTGCCTAACCAAAATTCCCCAAATCATGTGTATTGCCATGAAATCCCCACAACGGTTCAATGCAAAAAAACACAAATCTGGCTCAAAGGCCATGAAAGAACACATACCTCGATACAAACTCTGAGCAGTGTCCTCGGCTCGATAGTTGCAGTACACACACCCCAACACCAAATGAGCCTTTACTACGACGCACTTTAGTTTCCAAACCGCTCCTTGCTGAGCGCCACAACATGGAGCCTAAGTCACCGAGAAAGAGCCTCAAGGGTCAATGAGTATTGGGTCTTGCTCGGCGGCCTCCAAAGCTGTAGAAAAAGATAGCCTTTTTGTATAGGCAACATATCTCAAGGTACTAATGATTCATCAAGTATCTTTCATATTAGCTCCCAAACGATGCGTCAAAATAAGATGATTGGTGCCCACTCAAAATCCCATTAAGACAAGTGTTAGCCAAACTAAGGACTTGAATTTTTATTTTAGTGATCCAAGATCATATTGAGTCCATAGATACGAGATGCTATCAAAAAGGATAGAACTTGTTAAGTTGAGTTTCTTTCTCTATGTGTTGAAAGATCGAACTCAAAAGCCCTAAAAATAGCCTTTGGTATCTCCACTGTATCTACCATTTTTTGTACTTTTCCGCTTAGGACCATACGAACTACTTTTTAGATATAGTCATTGCAAACGATAGATGAGCTCCCGAAGACCTCCATCTGAAACCTCTGGAGCGCTTGTGCACTCCTTTGCACACATTACGGATTTTCGAGCGAACTTGGTTGAAATTGCTGAACGACATCCAGTAGTGTGTGCTAAGTGAGTCATTTGTCAGTCAAAGCCTCTAAACGACTTTAAGTCGGACCTTTCGAGCTTTTGAAAGTTTCCGCCTTTAGCGTTGTTTGGAGATTACGAACTAAGGAGCTTCCTAGCTATGATAAAAAGGTGTGTGACGGTCATATTTCCGTTTCTGCCAATTTATACTCTCCCCTATCCCACGAATTGATGTAGAGGTCGGGGTCTTCCCCTTCTTTAAAAGAAAAAGAAAACTATCCTACCAGTTCACTGGAAGCAACACTCTTTCAAATCATATTTTCTAAGAGAGGATACTAAGATACTTCATGTGGGAAACTTTTGGTCTATGAGTGTATATACGCCTTATATGGGAAAATTAGTAATTAAATAAAAAGTCAAATTCGGAACATATTTTTGAATTAAAGTTGACCTTCCATTGTACTTGTAAGAAAAATTCCACAAAAAGAAAGAAAATATGCCGACTTCCTCTAAAAAACAATAATTCCAGCTAAAAAACAATAGATGTGACGATGCTATCAAAAAGGATAGAAGTTGTTAGGCTGAGTTTCTCTCTCTATGTGTTGAAAGATTGAACTCAAAAGCCCTAAAAATAGCCTTTGGTTTTTTCACTGTACGTACCATTTGTTGTACTTTTCCGCTTAGGACCATACGAACTACTTTTTAGATATAGTCATTGCAAACCATAGATGAGCTCTTGAACACCTCCATCCGGAACCTTTGGAGCGCTTGTGCACTCCTTTGCACACAGTACGGATTTTCGAGCAGACTTGGTTGAAATTGCCGAACGACATCGAGTAGTGTGTGCTAAATGAGTCATTGGTCAGTCAAAGCCTCTAAACGACTTTAAGTCGGACCTTTCGAGCTTTTGAAAGTTTCCGCCTTTAGCGTTGTTTGGAGATTACGAACTAAGGAGCTTCCTAGCTATGATAAAAAGGTGTGTGACGGTCATATTTCCGTTTCCGCCAATTTATACTCTCACCTATCCCACGAATTGATGCAGAGGCCTGGGTCTTCCCCTTCTTCAAAAGAAAAAGGAAACTATCCTACCGGTTCACTGGAAGCAACACTTTTTCAAATCATATTTTCTAAGAGAGGATACTAAGATACTTCGTGTGGAAACTTTTGGTCCGTGAGTGTATATACCCCTTATATGGGAAAATTAGTAATTAAATAAAAAGTCAAATTCTGAACATATTTTTGAAATAAAGTTGACCTTCCATTGTACTTGTAAGAAAAATTCCACAAAAAGAAAGAAAATCTGCCGACTTCCTCTAAAAAACAATAATTCAATAGATACGACGATGCTATCAAAATGGATAGAAGTTGTTAGGCTGAGTTTCTCTCTCTATGTGTCGAAAGATTGAACTCAAAAGCCCTAAAAATAGCCTTTGGTTTTTCCACTGTACCTACCATTTTTTGTACTTTTCCGCTTAGGACCATACGAACTACTCCCTCCATTTCAAAATATAGTGCGCCTGCGCTTCCCGAGGTTCAACTTTGACCATAAATTTAACCAACGAGACCAACTGCGGCGGGAGAAAAAAATATATAATTGAAAACTTCTTTCGAATACGAATTCATTGATATAATTTTTGCTCCCGCTGCAATCGGTCTTGGTAGTTAAATTTACGGTCAAAGTTGAAGCACGTGTATAGAGAAAGCACTACATTGTGGAATGGAGGGAGTACTTTTTAGATATAGTCATTGCAAACCATAGATGAGCTCCCGAACACCTCCATCCGGAACCTCTGGAGCGCTTGTGCACTCCTTTGCACACTGTACGGATTTTCGAGCGGACTTGGTTGAAATTGTCGAACGACATCTAGTAGTGTGTGCTAAATGAGTCATTGGTCAGTCAAAGCCTCTAAACGACTTTAAGTCGGACCTTTCGAGCTTTTGAAAGTTTCCGCCTTTAGCGTTGTTTGGAGATTACGAACTAAGGAGCTTCCTAGCTATGATAAAAAGGTGTGTGACGGTCATATTTCCGTTTCCGCCAATTTATACTCTCACCTATCTCATGAATTGATGCAGAGGCCGGGGTCTTCCCCTTCCTCAAAAGAAAAAGAAAACTATCCTACCAGTTCACTGGAAGCAACACTCTTTCAAATCATATTTTCTAAGAGAGGATACTAAGATACTTCATGTGGGAAATTTGTGGTCTATGAGTGTATATACCCCTTATATGGGAAAATTAGTAATTAAATAAAAAAGTCAAATTCTGAACATATTTTTGAAATAAAGTTGACATTCCATTGTATTTGTGAGAAAAATTCCACAAAAAGAAAGAAAAGCTGCCGACTTCCGCTAAAAAACAATAATTCCGGCTAAAAAACAATAGATACGACGATGCTATCAAAAAGGATAGAAGTTTTTAAGCTGAGTTTCTTTCTCTGTGTGTTAAAAGATCGAACTCAAAAGCCCTAAAAATAGCTTTTGGTTTTTCCACTGTACCTACCATTTTTTATACTTTTCCGCTTAGGACCATATGAACTACTTTTATAGTCGTTGCAAACCATAGATGAGCTCCCGAACACCTCCATCCGGAACCTCTGGAGCGCT
Source organism: Triticum aestivum (assembly GCF_018294505.1). NCBI lineage: Eukaryota > Viridiplantae > Streptophyta > Magnoliopsida > Poales > Poaceae > Triticum > Triticum aestivum. Next base: position 106,571,173 of record NC_057797.1, read on the forward strand.
TGTGCACTCCTTTGCACACAGTACGAATTTTCGAGCGGACTTAGTTGAAATTACCGAACGACATCCAATAGTGTGTGCTAAGTGAGTCATTGGTTAGTCAAATGCTCTAAACAACTTTAGGTTGGACCTTTCGAGCTTTTGAAAGTTTCCGCCTTTAGCGTTGTTTGGAGATTACGAACTAAACCTCTGGAGCTTCCTAGTTATGATAAAAAAAAGTGTGTAACAGTCATATTTCCGTTTCCGCCAATTTATACTCTCACCTATCCCACGAATTGATGGAGAGGCCGGGGTCTTTCCCTTTCTCGAAAGAAAAAGAAAACTATCCTACCAGTTCAATGGAAGCAACACTCTTTCAAATCATATTTTGTAAGAAAGGATACTCAGATCCTTCATGAGGTGAACTTTTGATCTATGTACAGGAAAAAGTAGTAATTAAATAAAAAGTCAAATTCTGAAAGAAAAAAATGAAATAAAGTTGAACTCCCATTGTACTTGTAAGAAAAATTCCACAAAAAGAAAAAAAATCTGCCAACTTCTTCTAAAAAACAGAAATTCCGGCTAAAATAGTGTGAATAGTGATCTATAATAGCAAATAAACTTTTTTTTGCCCTGAAGACAACGCTGGATTTTTGTTCACTGAAATTTATGTAGTAGTGCAAAAGAAAGTCAGGTTTATTTCAAAAAAAAACTTATAAACTCTTTTTACTTTTTTGTAATTATCAATTATTTTTTCTCATATAGGGTGTATATACACACGAGGAACTAAAGGGTATTTCCCAGATCCTTCACCGCTATTGTTGGTCCATTCTGCAGCAGTGTAACGTCCATGAGGAAATGTAGCCTGGGATCCCAAGCACCCCGCGGAAACAAATGATTGGATGTCAAAATCAGGAATAGAAAAGCTGCAACACGCTCTCCGATCCCCACGACAGCTCCTTCGGCAGATGGGAGAAAGGATATGAGCAGATACTCACTCCTCACCGCAATCCGCACCTAATTTTTGTATACATTTGCCTCCCTTGTCCTTCCTCCACACTTTGAATTCCCGGCTTCCTCACCTCCGCCCCCGCCCATGCATGCGAAGCAGCAGTGCTCCCATTACTTCCCAATTACTCCTCTCGCTCTTTCTCCCACCCTCCTCCCTTCAATTGTCATTCTCGGTCCATCACTCGAGCCTAGCACTAGCACCAGCATCATTTTCACCAACCTTCTACCCGTGCTCGGTAATCTTCTCCCCGCGCGCGTTTCTTGGAATTTCCATCGCACCAACCACCGGCCACCTGCACCATATCTTTGTTTTTCTCTCTCGCCTCACCGTAATCCTCAATTTTCATCGCGCCGACACCGACCGAGCCATCCATCCACCGCCCTCCACTTTCCCAGCGAGCAAATCCAATCTTCGCAACCACATTGCTGCGGCCCTGCTTCCCTTTTGCACCCGATCAACTTCCTCTTCATCCCCGCTCCCTTTCCGGCACCGCCGTGCCCAGCATCTGGCCGTTTGCGCGGCACAGTCCGATGGTCTTTGCGGCCTGATTGCCCCGGGCCCGGCCAGAGATCCACCAGTTCGGGAGGAGCAAGAAGCTGCAGGCTGGTGGCAGCTCCCATAAATGGCGGACTCGGAGCTGTCCCGGAGCACGGTGGTGTTCGGGCTCCGCTTGTGGGTGCTCCTCGCCATCGCCGTCGGCGCCGCCTCCGCGCTGCTCCTTGTCCTCCTCTCCGTCCTCTGCTTCCTCGGCTCACGGCGGCGCCGGCCAACCACCCCCGCCCACCACCTCCCCACGTCCGCGCCTCCGAGTAAGGATGCCAGGAAGGTCAACGCGCCCGAGGGCATCCAAGAAGCCCCCTCCCACGCCGCCGCGAAGATGCCGCTGGCGCGGGTGCTGCAGTCCCCCATAACGCCGCCGCCGTCGGTCAAGGAGCAGCGCGTGGCGTACCCGGAGCAGCCCCCGCACCACAGCCACCGGAGCAGCGGGATGCCATCGTCGCAGGGCAGCACCTGCGAGAGCGGGGACGGCGCGGCCCCGGCGCACCACGCGCCCAAGGCGGCGCCGGAGGTGTCCCGCCTCGGGTGGGGCCACTGGTACACGCTCGAGGAGCTGGAGACGGCGACGGAGATGTTCGCCGACGAGAACGTGATCGGCGAGGGCGGGTACGGGATCGTGTACCACGGCGTGCTCGAAGACGGCACGCAGGTCGGCGTCAAGAACTTGCTTAACAACAGGTATTTTACAGTAACTTACTATTACTGAAAGTGTTGTCAACGTTGAAATATCATATCTGTCACAATTTGTGAATTGCAATGGCTATGGATCACCCGAGAACACCCTCACCGATTTGAATTTGAATTTGAATTCGAATTTATGGGTGCTCCCAATTGAAAAGCCTCTATATATATGCGCTGTTAGTATTGGTGCCGGACGCTGCATGAGAGCTGCAGCTTAGGTTCAGTAATTTTTCAGGTATGTTCGTAGCCAGTAGCTTCAGTGTGTTTTAATTGAGGGACGCTGCCCTCGCCGCTCCGTGCCATCAATCGCCTGGCTCAGGGTGCTCTCCGCGGCCACAACTGCTCGATGAAATGCGTATGACAGATATTATGACAAGGACAGAGGGTAGAGAGAGACTGCCAGGTGTGTGATGACCTGTCAAAACCATGCTTTATCAGCACAGATGCTTTGGCTAGGTTGAGGGACGAAAAATGTCCGGTTTAAAAAGTTGAAGTGGAAGTTTCCCAGATTGGGGATTAAGGGACAAAACATTAACTTGTAGATTAGTTGACGGACTAAAAATAGTTTTTTCTTCAATATATATGTTCAACTTTTTAGGACCGGCTTGGATTGGTCAATGTTTAGTGTCTTGCTCAAACTGATGAAATTTTGTTTTTCTTGATGACTTTGTTAGGGGGCAGGCGGAGAAAGAATTCAAGGTTGAGGTCGAAGCAATTGGCCGTGTTCGGCACAAGAACCTTGTGCGCCTTCTAGGATACTGTGCCGAGGGGAATCAGAGGTATTGTCTTGTATGTGCATGCACATTATTTGATTACCTTGCTGAGTTATAGAATCAACAATTATGGATTGTGGTGATGTAAATGTTGCTCATATGGTTGGTATTCTTAGGATGCTTTTGTACGAGTATGTTGATAATGGCAACTTGGAACAATGGCTCCACGGGGATGTTGGACCTGTAAGTCCCCTTACATGGGAACACAGGATGAAGATCATATTAGGGACGGCAAAAGGGTGTGTGTTGCTCAGCTTGGATAACTCTTATTATTACTGACATCTTGCCTAGTCACGTAAACATCTCACACTTTGTAGTGTAGGTTAATGTATTTGCATGAGGGGCTTGAGCCGAAGGTGGTTCACCGGGACGTCAAGGCAAGCAACATCCTTCTTGATAAGCACTGGAATGCTAAGCTCTCCGATTTCGGACTTGCGAAACTCTTAGGCCCAGAGCGGAGTTACGTAACTACACGAGTTATGGGAACTTTCGGGTTAGTTTCTCTGCATTTCCTGTACCTATGGTGATATTATAATATGGCATGAATTTGTGGTTACTAATTTGTTGTTGATCATTGCAGGTATGTTGCTCCGGAGTATGCGGGGACTGGGATGTTAAACGAAACAAGTGATGTATATAGTTTTGGGATTCTTATCATGGAAATAATATCTGGTAGAGTACCAGTGGATTATAACAGGCCACCCGGAGAGGTTAGTCATTGGTGTGCCTTCGTATAGCCTTATGAGCTTGTTAATGCATTTTTATTAACTGCATTTATAATTTCTATAATTAAACATTTTCAGGTAAACTTAGTTGATTGGTTGAAGACAATGGTGAGCACCAGAAACTCTGAGGGGGTTGTGGATCCAAAGATGCCCCAGAAGCCTGCCTCTAGAGCAGTGAAGAAAGCTTTGCTCGTGGCGTTGCGATGTGTGGATCCTGATGCTTCCAAGAGGCCAAAGATTGGACAGATCATTCACATGCTTGAAGTTGAGGATTTCCCCTACAACAGAGATGTAAGTCAATAAAGGCATACATTCCTAAGTTGGATTTTCATTTCATCTGGACATTTACGATCGTAAAGAAATTGAAACATATGAATAAGAAGACATCATCTTATTGCTAATTTCAGGAACGTCGAGGCGGTAGAGCTCCAACGAAGGCAAGGTTGCCCGGGAAACCGACTAATGGAATAGATGATGGTGAAATTGACAACAGTGGGGACAACCACGACCAACCTTTCAGATGGAAAAATACAGTGGCCTAGGTACTTGTTCGGTTACCAAATTATGTGGAACCCCATGTTGTAAATAGGGACAATACCTGGTGAAGCCGCAAAATGTCATTATTTTAGTGTGATTCACGGAGAACATCACATCGAATGTATATGTCATCTAAGGAAAGTAGTAGTAATCCCTGATTATTTATCCAACTGGAGATGTTTTTACATGATAATGCCATGATCTTTTAAGTTAACAACGAAATGTTAAAGCCCTCAGACGGCCTTTGGTTAAAAACTAGCCGGCGCTTGTGACTTGCCCTGACTCCGACACCGTGTTGTCATTATTTACAGTACAGTTCTGAGATTTTGGATACTTCAACAAAAGGTCGGAAATTAAGATGTAAAAATGTGATTATTCTTGTGCCCACGTACAGATAACCCTAAGATGTTTCTCATTTGAAGTGCACGATCATTTCTCTGAAATTAGTTCATCTGTAGCATTTCATATTTTTGAGTTCCAAAGTCAGTACACCACCGTTCTAAATTTATTGGAGTTGTAGATTTTTGAGTTCCAAAGTCAGTACACCACCGTTTTAACTTTGACCAGCAATACATTAAAATAACCTGAAATCTACAAATCTAATATATAAAATACGAAAATATATTTTATAAAGAACCTAATGAAACTAATCTGATTTTGTAGATGTTAAATTTTCTGTAAACTTGATCAGATTTAAAGAAGTTTAACTTAAGACAAAACCAAACCTTCGGTTAATTTGGAACTGGGGGAGTACATAGTACTGGAGATCAAAGAAGAGCGACCAAAATGTGAAGCTGGTTGTTCAGTGATGGGATCTACACCTAATCCGGTATTTTTCCTTTTGTTGCCTTCTTGTTGGCACATGTGAGCAACTTTGACCAATATGGTTAAGACGTCGACATAGAAAATGAAAAGAAATAGATGGTGCCTGCCTGGCATCCATGTCAGGGCTATAATTCTCAGAACACAAAAGCTCTTTCCAGCTGAAACAAAATGTTAGCTGATATGTCGTGACCGAGACTGGAGCTTTTCGTAATGCAGCACGCATGAAGTACGCACATTCAGTTAAGAATCATCGTTTGACAAACCTGCAAGCTGCCAACAACAGCAACCAAATTGGCATGTTCAGATGTTGAAGCTTAAGAAAGAATATCAAACCAATAATGCAGAGAGCCTAGCCAGCACGATGAGTACAGCTTGGCCAAGATGCAAACGAGAGAGAGGTTGAGAGAGATGCAGTGCAGAAATAATGAAAAAAGATCTTCTTCCACTATGCTGCACAAGCTGTACATCTGTTACAAGATTTCTTTTTTAGGGAAAGGATCGGATCTACTGTAAAAGTTCGTCGGAAGTACAACTCAAACATAATAAAAATTACATCAAGATTTCGAGACCACCGAACGATCACTACTGCCGTGAGAACGAGCCGCCGATGCGTCGCTCCCCTACCGGAGCCAGCTTTGACCTTATCGATGATAGCCAGGAATTCTTTATGCACGTGCCCCTAAGGACCATCACCCTGGAGCCGCAGTCATCGCCGTTGAACTCTTGCATAGATCTGAATCATCTGACACCAAATCTTGTCACATGACGAGAAACCCTAACCTCACCGCCCTAAGAAGATGGCAGGAATCTATGTTGGAGCTCCGTCGCTACGTTCAAACAGAAGAACTCGAGGAGGATCGAAGTCCGGAAGACAAACTCGAAGAAGAAGCGTAGTCGTCCGCCTGAGCGTCGCACCTGCGAGAACTAACAAACCTAATCTAAATTACTAATCGGAACGGAGGCAACGAGATTCTCCTCCGGCTGCCGGAGCGGCAAGCAGAGGGGAGGCGGATCCACGGGCTCGCCGGTGAAGCCTGGAGGGGAAAGTTTGCCCTGGCCGCCTAGGGTTAGGGGAGAAAACAAGAGGAAGTCACGTTTGTGCGCAAAGAAATATTTTTCTGTTACAAGATTATGTGGAGAGTGCAAGGAACTTGAAGATTGTATTCAATCTGTTTGAGCTACTCTCCGGGCTAGAATTTTTTAAAAGAAAAACACTTTTGCCCCACTTTATAGATAAAGCACCAATTATGTCCCTACACCACTTTTCTTAAATATGTTTGTCGCTCCTTTTTAAACCATGTCCGTACACCATGTTAACCAAGTACATGTAAAAAATAAGAAATTTGTTACAGCAACATCGACATGCCCAAAAGCGAAAAGGGAAAGTGATACACGAATCCTCATAAATGAGGAATCAACTACTAGGAGGCTCAATGAGCTCAGGTCGAGCACCTGAACACCATCCAACATGTTGCCTAGCTAGTCTTTGTCCCACCGCCTGCATAGCGGGCACCATTAATATTCTTCCCAGTGTTTGGCTACTAGATGAAGCTATAGTCTCCCCACGAAAGGATGAACTAATAACACTTTTGAGCTTGTCCATATTCTGAAAATTTTGACGTATCACCAAAATGTGAGACTTGTTAATAAAAAATGCGGGAAACAGCTCCACTAAGCTTATAGTGACTATATCATGCATCAGAACTACTCTAGAAAATTTCAAATAACCACGCAAACTCATTTTTTTGTTTGACAACAGTAGAAAACATAGCATGATATAAGGCACTAATCAAAATTCTAATTGAATGAGTAGAGGAGAACCATACCATTGAGTAATCCCCCAAAGTTTGAACACATATACTTGTCGAGAGAGGAAGATCAACAATGGGCATCAAGAAAAGTATGGATTTTTTTTTGAAAAATATGTGATGCTTGAGGAAGGTGAAAGAATCCTCCCATGCCCAAGCCCCCTGTGTGTGTGGCTAGTGGGCCCCATACGACCCTACTACCAGGCGGCCACCCCTCAACTGTAACCGTTTGGCCCCATCGTGTGGGCCTTTTGGAGGTCCGAGATGGGACTCCACGTGCCACTGGTGCTCTTTTATTTATTTATTATGCACTGATATGTCTTTCGATGATTTTTGATATTTTTATTTTGATCACTTTTTATTATTTAATAAAGCTGCTTAGTGACATAAATACTCTAATTGAAAGCTTCAACTAAAATAAAAAGTACTTGTAGGTTAGAGGGAAAAATATTGAAAACAATTGGATGAGTGGAGGAGAACCATACCATTGAGTAATCCCCCAAAGTTTGAACACAAATACTTGTCGAGAGAGGAAGATCAACAATGGGCATCAAGAAAATCTTGGATTTTTTTTTTGAAAAATATGTCATGCTTGAGGAAGGTGAAAGAATCCTCCCATGCCCAAGCCCCCTGTGTGGGTGGCTAGTGAGCCCCACACGACCCTACTACCAGGCGGCCACCCCTCAACTGTAACCGTTTGGCCCCATCGTGTGGGCCTTTTGGAGGTCCGAGATGGGCCTCCACGTGCCACCGGTGCTCTTTTGTTTATTTATTTATTATGCACTGATATGTCTTTCGATGATTTTTGATATTTTTATTTTGATCATTTTTTATTATTTAATAAAGGTGCTTAGTGACATAAATACTCTAATTGAAAGTTTTAACTAAAATAAAAAGTACTTGTAGGTTAGAGGGAAAAATATTGAAAACTTTTGACTTTGTAATCACCAAGGATTCTATTAGGAAGGGTGATCAAGCATTTTTAACAATTCTTCGGTGGATTAAAAAAAATCAGATTTATGCTTGTGTTACCTCCATTTCAGTGAGAATGAGCCGCCGATGCGTCGCTCCCCTACCGGAGCCAGTTTTGACCTTATCGATGACAGCCAGGAAGTCTTTATGCACGTGCCCCTAAGGACCATCACCCTGGAGCCGCAGTCATCGCCATTGAACCCTTGCATAGATCTGAATCATCTGACACCAAATCTTGCCACATGACGAGAAACCCTAACCTCACCGCCCTAAGAAGATGGCAGGAATCTATGCTGGAGCTCCGTCGCTATGTTAAACAGACGAACTCGAGGAGGATCGAAGTCCGGAAGACAAACTCGAAGAAGAAGCGTAGTCGTCCACCCGAGCATCGCACCCGCGAGAACTAACAAAACCTAATCTAAATTACTAATCGGAACAGAGGCAACGAGATTCTCCTCCGGCTGCCGGAGCGGCGAGCAGAGGGGAGGCGGATCCACGGGCTCGCCAGTGAAGCCTGGAGGGGAAAGTTTGCCCTGGCCTCCTAGGGTTAGGGGAGAAAACGAGAGGAAGTCACGTTTGTGTGCAAAGAAATATTTTTCTGTTACAAGATTATGTGGAGAGTGCAAGGAACTTGAAGATTGTATTTAATCTGTTTGAGCTACTCTCTGGGCTAGAATTTTTTAAAAGAAAAACACTTTCGCCCCACTTTATAGATAAAGCACCAACTATGTCCCTACACCATTTTTTTAAATATGTTTGTCGCTCCTTTTTAAACCATGTCCGTACACCATGTTAACCAAGTACATGTAAAAAATAAGAAATTTGTTGCAGCAACATCGACATGCCCAAAAGTGAAAAGGGAAAGCGATACACGAATCCTCATAAACGAGGAATCAACTACTAGGAGGCTCAATGAGCTTAGGTCGAGCACCTGAACACCATCCAACATGTTGCCTAGCTAGTCTTTGTCCCACCGCCTACATAGCGGGCACCATTAATATTCTTCCCAGTGTTTGGCTACTAGATGAAGATCTAGTCTCCCCATGAAAGGATGAACTAATAACACTTTTGAGCTTGTCCATATTCTGAAAATTTCGACGTACCACCAAAATGTGAGACTTGTTCATAAAAAATACGGGAAACAACTCCACTAAGCTTATAGTGACTATATCATGCATCAGGACTACTCTGGAAAATTTCAAATCACCATGCAAACTCATTTTTTTTGTTTGACATAGTAGAAAACATAGCATGATATAAGGCACTAATCAAAATTCTAATTGGATGAGTGGAGGAGAACCATACCATTGAGTAATCCCCCAAAGTTTGAACACAAATACTTGTCGAGAGAGGAAGATCAATAATGGGCATCAAGAAAAGCTTGGATTTTTTTTTGAAAAATATGTGATGCTTGAGGAAGGTGAAAGAATCCTCCCATGCCCAAGCCCCCCGTGTGGGTGGCTAGTGGGCCCCACACGACCCTACTACCAGGCGGCCACCCCTCAACTATAACCGTTTGGCCCCATCATGTGGGCCTTTTGGAGGTCCGAGATGGGCCTCCACATGCCACCGGTGCTCTTTTATTTTTTTATTATGCACTGATATGTCTTTCGATGATTTTTGATATTTTTTGATCACTTTTTATTATTTAATAAAGCTGCCTAGTGACATAAATACTCTAATTGAAAGCTTTAACTAAAATAAAAGGTACTTGTAGGTTAGAGGGAAAAATATTGAGAACTTTTGACTTTGTAATCACCAAGGATTCTATTAGGAAGGGTGATCAAGCATTTTTAACAATGCTTCGGTGGATTACAAAATCAGATTTATGCTTGTGTTACCTCCATTTCAGCATGGTTCCTACCATAATTATTCGATACACCTTTTGGGGGGGAATGCATTTGAAATTGAGAATTTCCAATATGAATGATCATCACCCACTTTGATTGAGGACAATATTTATTTTCGTTGATTTTGGCATTCCTTGGGAAATAAACAATGTGCTCACTTCCTTCAATATTAAAAGTAATTTTTCCTTGACTGCAATCAATAAAATCCCATGTAGTGTTTAAAATGGTCTTGCAGGAATAAAGTGAGAAGGGTACACAAATATCAATTGGTCTTGCAATAGATTTATTAATTAGCCATCTCCAAAGATATTTTAGTTGATATCAGTTTATTCAGGTCAAATTTCTTATAAATAAAGAAGGGCATGGCACTCACACCTGCACCTAAGTCACATAAATCATATTTAACACAATTACTTTTAATGGTGCATGGTATAGTTGGACTCCATAATCTCCTAGTTTTTCAAGAAATTTACATTTAAAAGAATATTTGCAAGTATAGTAGTTTTTTATTAAGTTGGCAGTTTTCTTTTATTGGTAAAAAAGTCCTCCATATACTTAGAATAATGTGAAACTTTAATAACATCAATCATAGGAATTTGCAAATAAAGGGTTTTAAGAAATGTTCCAATCATCATGATTTTCAGAGATATCATCAAGAAGTTCCTTAGCCTCAATCAATGTCATGTTCTAACAATCTAATTGCATCCTAGATTCAGGGGTTAGAGCATATGAAATGCAGCGGGCAAAACATTATCCTTAAATACCATGACTACAACTTCTTTGCAATTCACAAAATCTCCTCCAGAGCTAAGTGCAAACTCTCATTCTTAAGTTGGGAAAATTTGTGAATTTCTTTAGCAATAACATTCAGCTTTTGCATATGCATAAAAATAAACAAATAATCATGAGCAATTTCTTCCAAGCTGATTATGCTTCTAGGTGGAATTTTTTTTGAACCATATCTTAGCATCACCTCAAAGTGAAAAAGTAAACAACTTAGGCACGTAATAGTGAAGCTACATGCCTTTCTTAGCAAAAAAGGTTAGCAAATGCCACAAGCTTCACTATATGATCATAATGATTTTCATCTTCCCTACCATTGAACCAATCTGATTCAACACCAAAGGAAACCATAAATTCCATATACCATAGAAATCTAGGATAGAGAGGCTGTTGTAGTGCCAATAGATTCACTACTGAAGCCCCGTTATCGGCTAACAAGCCATTCTGGCAAACAAAAGAGATACTTCTATCAAAGGAATATCAATAATATCAGGTTCAATAGAGAATTCATAAGCATTATCTTTAAAATATATGGTAGAAGCGCACAATTCATTATCGAGGATAAACATCTCCCATAAAGCTCTCCTTCTAAATAGTCTAATTCTAGCATCAAGATAATTATTAGTTTCACAATTCACAAAAGCTATGGCGAAGTTTTAATCATACACAGTGGGTGTGCGTGGAGTGTTTGGTTCCCTAAGCTGTGAAGTGGATGCATCAGCAGCAGCAGCATCAAGTTCTTTTGCTCTATAAATTTGTCTATCCAAATATTCTCCAAAGAAGGCACATAAGCAAAATCAAGTATAAGATCATCAGTAACATGTGACATGTTGGACTGCGTATCAGGTGCACGTAGATGTGCGGGTGGTGCGACTAGTTGATATAAAACTAATGAAGAATAAGAATATGTTTTGGTTTCTGGAGGTACATTTTTTACCTTCGAGTCTTGAATTGTTCCCATGATGGAAAATAAATTCAGAAAACAAATATTTTCCAAGTTGACTTATACGTAGATCTATGCTCTCTGACAACGGTGCCAGAAAAGTGCTTGATATCCCCAAGTGCAAACGGTCACATTATTCTTCATTGAGAAGCATTACAAACCTAATTTATATTCGACATGGTGGGAGCAAGATAATACTTATAAGTTTTGGCAGTTGAGTTGTCAATTCAACAATCACCTCGAAACAATATCTGATCAAGAATTTATTAGTATAAAATGCCCGAAGTAATTGTGATTGTTGCATGTTTTGCAGAAAGTAAATGAAAGCAACAAATACCCATCAGTTGCCAAGTATCAAATATCTTAAAGAGAAAACAAATTATACGAAAAAATAGGCATATGGCTGGATAATGGGAGGTTGTGTGTATACGATGTAAAAAAAATGTTTCGTATGATTAAAAAATGCACGTGAGAATTTATGGAAATATTCTCACGTTTTAGAAAAATGTCATGACATTTTAAAAATTTGTATACAATGTAAATAAAATGCGTAGGTAAAAAAAACCTATTTCCACTATAAAAATGCATGTGACATTTTAAATAAATAATCACGTGTTAGAAAAAGAATGTCCACAATTTTTTCCAAAATGTTTATACAATGCAAAAAATGTTTGCATAGTTTAGCGAAAATGTTTATTGCCATTGAAAAACTGTACAACGTGTATTTGGCGAAATTGTTACCATGAATTTAAGAAGTGTTCAAAACATGTATTTTTAAAAAAGTGTACATCATGTATTTGAAAAATTTCCAACGTGTATCATAAATAATGTTTCGTTCGTGCTCTAAAAATGTACATTATGTACTGAGAGAGAAGTAGAGATGTGTTAAAAAAAACCCAATAGAAACATAGAAAGAAACAGAAAGAAAAGCAAACAACCAAAGTAAATAAAGAAAACCAAAAAAGAAACAAAAGAAAACCAAAGTATATACTATGAAAGAAAGAAGAACCAAAAACCAATGAGAAAATAAAGCAAAATAAAGAAACAACCATGAGAAAACCAATGAAAACCAAAAATAAATAAATAAAGAAAACAAAAACATAGAAAACTGGACCTACAAACTTACAGCGCACATCGGACAATCCGTATTACTAGGCCGGCCCACTAGACGTCGCCATAGGCGATTTCTATTAAGAATCGGTACAGACGATATATAGCCCTGACGGTAATAAACCACTTAGGCGAAATAACAACAACAACAACGAAGACACCAACAAAGTCCCAAAAAAGTTGAGTTCGACCACCACCACACCCTGTAGGCGCAGCGGGGTGCCTCCCGCGGCACATAGCCGCGCACAGCAGGGTGAAGTAAAAAGTTTTTTACACTTTTTTAGATGAAGTAGTTTTTGCATTGTATACATAATTTTTCAAGAAGAGTGTCCGAATTTCAAAGCCCAGCAGCATGGATATAGGGGCAGTTTGGTTCATGACCTGGCCCTAGTGCCTGCATCTCTACTCCTAATGGTGCAGTTGATAGACTGGTACTTCGGTTTTATTTTCGTCCGGTTTTATTTTCGTCCACCTCCCACCACCCCCTCCCACTGGTTTGTTTTCGCCTCACCTTCCATCACCGCCTCTTGTTAAAAAACCGAATCAATTCCTACTATACTTCCACTCGTTTTTCTATCCTGATACTTCCCATCACGTATGATTCTTTCCTTCTTGGGGTAAAGATCTCCCTCTTCCTCATTTTTACACAATCATATCTTCACTTTCCTTACTTAGGCGCACACTCCCAAATCACAAATCAGTCTAAAATCTTTCCTTTTGTCTCATCTAGATCGTGTCCCTGTTCCTCACCCCCGCGGCTGCTATGACTAGCCCGTGGAGTCGTGGACGTGGTGGCCTTGCGGACTAGGGACGATGCGGCCGGTGCTCGGTCCACTCGAGGACTTCTACGCAGTCGAGAAGGTTGTGGCCGGGGACGGTGGATCTGGCTATATGAGCCTGGCGGCAGCCGGATTGTCCCGATGGGCAAGGCGGTAGACCGCCGGATCTTCAGATGGAGGTGTGTGCGCTTGCTTGTTGATGTGTGTCTGTTTGAAGTGCTTGCTTCCATGGTCGAGATGAGTCTGTAGTTGACGTCAGCTTGCTCAGGACGGTGTTTTCCACGTGCTCAACCACAGCGACAACCACCAGGACGACGGTGGCCACACGGATGATAACGTACTCACGCAGGGCGGCCTCCACATCGGCCTCAACAAGACGCCGGCGTCCACACGGAGGACGAATTGCTTGAAGAGGGCGGCGTACACCCGGACGACGGCGTGCTGCCGACCTCGCAGAGGCCAACATCCACCTGTACGATGGTGTGCTGGCGGAGTGCGGCGTCCAGCTGAACGACGGAAAAAAATGTGGCGAACGACGGCAGCAACCAGCCACTTGTCGATGATAGCGGCAGCATCCTCGCGGATGACAACATGCTTAAGGCCAGTGGCATGAGAGCGGCAACCAGCAGGACGATAACGACCTCGTGCACACACTCCAACACAGCAGCAACAGGCAGGACGATGGCAACCAGGTGCACGTGCGAGCATCTCCTAGGAGCTGGGGCCGAACGACGAAGAAAGCATCCCCTAGGAGCTCACGGTCAAGCATGAGATTGCCTGGGCCTGGGCGTCTCATCTGTCCTTGCTGGTATGTGTTATTTTCTCCTCTCATGAGATATCATCATGTGCCAATTATGCTAGAGTTGTACGTATTACACATACGTTGCAAGACCTGACCAATAAGCAGTTGTGGCTTAGGATGCCTTTGGAGACTCGTGGGAATGGTAAAATTCATTCAAACTATCACATGAGCATAGCAGACCATCATATGATGACTATCATTCAGATTATAATGAATGACAAATGAAGGTCTGGATGTCAAACAAAAAATATAATAGCCAACCAGTAGATACAATAAAACGTTGTCAGACTCTGCTTACTTGACTTCTTTTACCATTCAAATCAGGTAATTATATCTTGTACATCAAATCATAATGTTTCCCAAGTATACAAAGGAATGCACATTGAGCCCATACTCAAACTACGTATTGTTTCCCAAGTAAAATCCTTTAATTTCCCCTTCGTCTGGCTCGGTCACTGCTAACTTTCCAAGGCTTCTATTAACAGAAGGAAATTTTCAAGAATATTGTACTGCTATTTTCTCAAGCAACTGTTAATACCATAAGACCAAAGGATCTCGTTGTTTCCTGGATAGGTCTATTACACAAATAAGAACATTGTTAGCCAAAAATGACAGCTGCACTTTGGCGCATTATAAATGGAGATTATATGCCATGATGTTCAACACACAATTCTTAATTAGAGAAATTGTTTTATTACTTTCTTTTATTTTTTATTCCATGGCAACGCGCAAGTTCTCACTTTGTTCGGCTATGCATTTGAAATGTAGTATACTTAAGATTAACTGTTTTTATTCTCATATTTTTGGAGTTTAGTTCTCAAGTCCTTCTCTTGGTTGTAGTAACATCTTATGTTATGGTACAGAGGGAGTATGTGCATATCCATTAAAAATTGAGTGAATTCCGGTTTTTTTCCCCTATTTTGACATTTTTTTAACACTAATTACCCCATTTAGCAAAAGTTCTGCCACGATTTACCCTGTTTAAAATTTCGTGAGTGTTCTGGGCCGACATGCCCCAATTGTCAAATCCTGGCATGCCACATCGATGGTTTTTTTCTTATTTTCTCTCTCCTAAACCAATCCTCCCAGCTTCTCCCGACCGGACCGGCCCGACGGAGGTCGCTCGCGTCGCGTCCAACGCATAATGCCTGAGTCGACCACGCTCCATACTCACGCCCAATCGATTGCATCGCCTGTCCAGGCTTCTGCCTGCACGTACCCGTCAGTCTCGCTCGAACCTAGGGATAGGGATTGTCAGGCAGCGGCAATGGCTATGGTCCAACAAATCAGCGTGGTTACCCAATTCCACAGGATTTTGACCATCTCCATCATATATAGCAAATTTTTGTATTATGAAATTTTCCTGACTCATGCATTGGCCGGTGAGGCGTTTGATTCAGACAGAATTAAAATGCTTATTAGAAGATCAGTCTATACATATCACCCATCTATAACTGACGTACATTGATTTAAAGTTTTCTTTTTCAACATTTTTAATATTGTCAAAATCCTTTTACTTCTTTGTTTGCAGCGTGCGCGTGATTCGAAGGAAGGCGAGCGATGCGTGCTATGAATATTGGAGGTTGGAGTGGTGCGGCCCGACTTAGGCGTTGTGCCTTGGACGCGAACCACCTGCTCTGGTGATCATATCGGGCCAGCCCAGTCGAGCGAAGCTGCGAGGATCGGTTCAACATGGAGAAAAGTAGACAGGTAAAAACCGTCTATGTGGCATGGTAGATGGACCTAACAATTAGGACCAGCTCATCAGAACACTCGCAAAATTATAAAAAGGGTAAATTATGGCAGAACTTTTGCTAAATGGGGTAAAATGGATGAAATCCTGCTATGGGGTAATTAATGTCAAAAATGTCAAAATAGAGGGTAAAAAAGGGAATTCACTCTTAAAAATTTGATATGCTTTGTACTAACAATCTGATGTGATTTTGTAGACACATTTTTCAGATACTAAACATGTAGTAAGAATTATGAAACTAAAACAGGATATTACTGTTGGCATTTGATGGCGAAGTGAGGAAATATAGAAAAAAGAACACTAAAATTTAGCTTTTGGTGAGTAACCTGTGATTTTGTTATGTATGTGTCTGCCTTTAGTTTGCAAGTGCAACATGAAATACATATGTGATTGCTCTTTCCTTTTGCACCGACTAACTAGAGAATATTAGTACTATGTTGGTGTTGACAGGCCACACTATCTTCTCCAGTGGCATGGGCAACATGTATTATGTCGAAGTGTGTAGGATTATTGATTTTATGTCTTTATTTGTACCAATATATATTTATAGAACGGCGTGTATATCTCATTCAACCAGTTTCCTCACATGTAAAGACAAGTAATGCTCTGAGAAAATGCGGGGAGGTCTTTATTTACTCAAGAATATGAAATTCTTATATCACTCTAGAATATGACCAGCACAAGGGGTCCTTTTACACTTCTTATAAATGCACCAACATCATCAAGCAAAATCATCTTTAAAACAGACTCATGCTTCCTCGTAGATCTAATATCGAGTGTCATCTATTGTGTGTGTGTGTGTGTGTGTGTGTGTGTGTGTGTGAGAGAGAGAGAGAGAGAGAGAGAGAGAGAGAGAGAGAGAGAGAGAGATGGATCTAATTGTTACTCCTAAGTGCATCATTAGATACATAAATCTGTGCCACGAATCAGGAATGTGTGCGCGAGTGAGGGAACAAGAGAGAAACATTTACATTTTTTACGATTTGGACACGTCCAGCTGTATGATCTTCGACCTTGGAGACAAATTTAATCATTTGTTTAATTCATAGATAGTGCATGTGCGTTGTCACAGGCACCAAATATTTTTAACTTGGGCCATGCATGGTGGAAGATAAAAATATCAAAGAGTAGAAGGGAGGGGGGGTATGCATCTATTTAAGTAGTAGATATTTATGTGCATCTTAGCCCGTAACAACGCACGGGCGTTCTACTAGTGTTCAGTGTTGCCTGGTGTGGCGTGGGATCTTAATTTTTTTCTGCCTGACCAGGCATGTGTGACAATTCAGCGTTTGGTTGCTGACTGGCCAGGTAAAAAGATCAACGTCCCATCAATACATTCGATGGAGCTACTCCCTCAGGAGTATTATTTAATTCATTCAATACCCAGCAAGGCAGGTTTTAGCAGTGTGGCCGCATGCCAGGCGTTGGAATTCGATTGCCTGGACCAGCGTTGGGAGTCTAGGCTAACTACGAACCAGGCCAGGCATGTATCCGTTTTCTCAGGTTAGCAACCAAACAACCGGGGTTCCTATATGGCGCATAGGGCGCCGCTGAGCGACCTGGCGCACACCCCCTGGCGCGCTGAGCTTTCGTATGGGCCGGCCCATATGCCGTTTATCTTTCTTTTTCGTTTTTTCTTGATTTATTTTCTTTTTTTCTTTTATGTTTCCCTTTTTCTTTTTCTTTTTTTTCCAAATCCGTGAACATTTTTTTGTAGCAAAATAAAAATATGTTCGTCAATGTGTAAAACGCTCAATGATTCATAAAATGTTCATACAATTCCTTTTTTCTTCATCGGGTTGAAAAAATGTTCATCAAAATTCAAAACTTGTTCATCAAATTCAAAAAATGTTTATCAAATTCGAATTTTGTTCATTGATTTAAAATATTGTTCACAGAATTAAAAAATGTTCATCAAAATCGAAATTTGTTCATTGATTTCAAAAATTGTTCACCAAATTCATAATTTGTTCATCGATTTTCAAAATTTGTTCATCATCGATTTAAAAAATTGTTCACCACATTCAAAAATTGTTCGTCGATTTCAAAATTTGTTCATCAAATTCAATTTTTTACTTTTTTCTTTTCTTTCCAAATTCGTGAACATTTTTTTGTATAAAATTCAAAAAATGTTCATCAATGTGTAAAAATGCTCAACGATTCAAAAAATATTCTTAAAATTCATGTTTTGTTCATCGAATTGAAAAAATGTTCATCAAATTTCAAAATTTGAAACCATGAACATTTTTGAAATCATGAAGATTTTTAAAAATCACAAATAATTTTTTAAATCGTGAAATTTTTTCGAAATTGTGAACATTTTTCAAAACAAATGAATATTATTTTGAAATCATAAACAATTTTTCGAAATGTGGAACATTCTCTTAAATCATGAATTTTTTTTGAATTTGAGAACATTTTTTGAAATCATGAACATTTTTTTTAATCATGAACATTTCTTTAATACAAGAATCAGTTTTTGAAATCATGAACATTTTTTACAAATTTGTGCACATTTTTTAGAATTCGTGAACATTATTTGAAATCATGAACATTTTGAAATTTATGAATCTTTTCTTACAAATTTTTGAACATTTTTTAAATCATGATTGTTTTATTTAAAATTAGTAATTTTTTCTGAAATTTAAATCTTTTTGATATCCCGAATTACTGTGAAAAAGAAAAAAGAGAAAAGAGAAAAAACAGGCAGCGTCCCAGCACAAGCTGGGCCGGCCCAGGGGAGCGGGCGGTGCGCGCTCGCTGCGTTCCCGGCGCCTTATGCGCCCTATATAGGAGGAGATCCAAGGACAACTTCAGGCCAGGAAAATTCTGACCCATATTCCGGGGCCGTGTTTTTGCATTGGTTTTGGGCCATCAAAGCAGGCCCTTAGACCTCCTCTCCTGACCTCATGTTCCAAGCCCACGTCTCTTCACCAAGAGAGAAAAAAAAGGCTCCAAGCCGCTCCAATGCGGCTCTAAAAACCCCCCTCTTCCCCTGTACCCTAGAGCTGCCGCCGCGCCGTAGCTCGGCGTCACCGCCGACGCCTCAACCCCCAACCCTCAACCGGCCAACCCCTCCGCCTCTCGCTCGCGGGCGCCGCCGCCATCGCCGTTGCCGCTCAAGCTCGTCGCCTCCCTGCTGCCCCAACGCCGCCCGCAATTTTTGCCGTTGGTCTCTGAGGTATGAGCTCGTGTCATCCATGGTTAGTTAAACCCCTGACCTCGAGAAATGCTGGGTGTGCGGGCGCTTACCCGGTGCGCCATCTAGATCCGCCCCTGCCCCTGCTTAGCGTATCTTGCTGAAATTGATTCATTCCGCTTTTATGTTCCCGGTCCGTTTGTTCTGGCAATTTTCTGAGTATTTTTTTATAAATATTTGATGTGGTGAAGTGGTAATTTCTGTATATGGCTGGGGGGAATTAAATTGAGAACTGTCTGAGACACTCCACGCAGTTCGCATAGGAAAACGTCCACTGTTCACTGTTGGGACATAATCTGTTTTTGGTACTGTTGTGGTTTAGAGTTTGTTCTTACTGGTACCGTGGTATTGGAATCTTTCAAGCTGGCCAAATCCACATCATTCTTGATATGTTAAGCGGTAATTATAGTCTAGCGCTGCTCCTCGTAATGTTTTCTTTCCTCTTAAGGGGCGCAAGTAATGTTTCTGATGCTATGCTGCTGCAATTGACTCGTGTTCCTGATGTGATATGGTAGGTTGTATCGAAGAAATGGAAGAGGTGGAGAATTCCAGCAAGCGTAAGGCACCCGAGCTGAGCTCGGAGGACAATTCCTCCGCTGCTGTTCTGGATGAGCAGCAGTCGCTGCCTGGCTCGACTGCCAAGCGTCCCAACCTCGCCCGGTCGTGCATCCATGAGGTCGCAGTCCCCAACGGCTACGATTTGTCCAAGGATGAGGCCGTACACGGGACCCTTTCAAACCCTGCGTTTAATGGGGAGATGGCCAAGACATACCCGTTTCAGCTCGACCCCTTCCAGAGCATCTCCATCGCGTGCCTGGAGCGGAACGAATCTGTCTTGGTCTCGGCTCACACCTCTGCTGGGAAGACGGCCATCGCTGAGTACGCCATTGCAATGTCGTTCAGAGACAAGCAGAGGGTGATATACACCTCTCCGTTGAAGGCTCTTAGTAATCAGAAGTACAGGGAGCTTACTCACGAGTTCTCTGATGTTGGATTGATGACTGGTGATGTCACGCTTCAGCCAAATGCTACTTGCCTGGTCATGACAACAGAAATCCTGAGGGCGATGCTTTATAGGGGCTCCGAGGTGATCAAGGAAGTTGGTTGGGTTATATTTGATGAGATCCACTACATGAAGGATCGTGAGAGAGGCGTTGTGTGGGAAGAGAGTATAGTTTTCCTGCCCCCTGCCATCAAGATGGTCTTCCTTTCTGCTACCATGTCAAATGCAACCGAGTTCGCTGAGTGGATATGCAATCTGCATAAGCAGCCTTGTCACGTGGTGTACACAGACTTCAGGCCAACACCGCTACAGCACTATGTGTTCCCAATAGGTGGGTCTGGTCTCTACCTTGTAGTGGATGAAAATGGTCAGTTCAGGGAGGATAATTTTCTAAAGCTGCAAGACACATTTGCAAAGCACCCTAGTCAACCAGATGGGAGGAAGGGCGGTGGGCCTAAAGCCAGTGGCCGAATTGCAAAAGGTGGAAATGCTTCTGGAACATCTGACATATACAGAATTGTCAAGGTAGGCAGTCACTGACATACTGTATGCAAGATAATTTCTGGACTTATTGTGCTTTCTAAATTTGTCAACAATAGATGGTTACACTTTCTTCAGCTTGCATGGATATTTTGTAATTCACCACTCACTGGGTTAGGAAACTAGGCAGCAGTTCACGTCTCACTTTTCAATATTCACTGTTTAGTTGTTGATGTTTTATACCTAATTTAATTATTTCTACTCATATCCTCGCTTAATTTCAATTGAATTATAATTCTGCAGATGATTATGGATCGCAAGTTTCAACCAGTTATAATTTTCAGCTTTAGTAGAAGAGAATGTGAGCACCATGCCATGTCGATGTCAAAACTTGATTTCAACACTCAGGAAGAAAAGGATAACATCGAGCAGGTTTTCCGTAGTGCTATTTTCTGTTTAAGTGAGGAAGATAGAGGGTTACCTGCTATAGAGTTGATGTTGCCTCTTCTTAAACGAGGTATTGCAGTACACCATTCTGGACTGCTTCCATTAATTAAAGAGCTGGTGGAATTGCTCTTCCAAGAAGGTCTTGTGAAAGCTCTTTTTGCTACTGAGACGGTGTGCCCTTTAACCCTGATTACCCGCTTGGCCTTATACTTATTTTGTCCCTTTACATGTAGTATAACTTGGAATTACATTCCTCAAATGGACTTCTATTTTTTGTTTTTGAACTACAGAAAGTCAGAGAACTATTGTCTTATACTTTCTGGAATGCATCTTACACTCTTTAGGAGCACCATTTGATGATAATGATTGTTATTTCCTCAGTTTGCCATGGGCCTGAACATGCCTGCAAAAACAGTTGTCTTCACATCTGTCAAGAAATGGGACGGTGATAGTAACCGCTATATTGCTTCTGGAGAATATATACAGGTAAATATTTTGTATATGAAGAGAAGTTGGGCATATGGATAGATTTATTAGGTCGATTGAATTTTGTACAAGCCCTTCTTAGTATAATTTTGTATGCATTTGTAGATGAGTGGAAGAGCTGGTCGACGTGGCATGGATGCACGTGGTATTTGTGTTATAATGATTGATGAGAAGGTAAGGCTGTGCAGTCTTCTGTTGCAACTATCTTTGTTTTATTTAATAAATTTTATAAAGCACTATGATCATGCAAGAAGCTTTGCTTTCTCTTTGTTGACTGAACAAGCCTAATGGACTCTTCATTTAATACAATGATTTGATCAAATGCATCCCTATCAAGATTCTGCAGTTGTCTCTTTGGGTTGATTAAGCACAATGAAATGTGACAACTGATAACTGCTTTATTTTTGTCTGATGCAAATGGTTTCTATTTCACTTATAGTCATGGTTCTCATTGCAATAGATGGTTATCAGTTTTGATATTTAAAGTTTTAAACTATAACAGTTTCATCGTTATTCGTATGCAGTGACATGCAGGACTACCTGATGTCATTATGAGTTAAGATGTGTTTTAAGACTTTACATTTGAAGGATATATGGCCTGCTCCAACCTCTCACCTCTGAGTAGTTGTGTTGAGTGTCATTTTGTGCTGTTGATGTTGTCCACCCAAGAGATGGCATTCCATGTTCATATTTGAATTTAGTTCTCATATCGATATTCACTTAGCTTGCAGTTGCAGTAGTTATGCAAATTTAATTTGTTCTGACTTCTTAGTAGTTGTGTTAACATTCACTTTGCGCTATTGGAGCTGTCCTTCAAGACACTTATTTCATCCCATATTCATGCTTGAATTGCCTTCCATATCAAGACACTATATCAAGATTTGTTTTGTAAGCCGTGGTTCTTATGCAACTTAAATATGCTCATGTGCTTCCTTTAGTCTGACTTTTGCTTGGTGTTAATATGAGTTAAATTTACAGATGGAAATGAGTGTTATCAAGGACATGGTGTTAGGTAAACCAGCACCTCTCATCAGTACTTTTCGACTGAGCTACTACACTATTCTGAATTTACTGAGTCGTGCGGAGGGCCAATTTACCGCTGAACATGTGATCCGGAATTCATTCCACCAGTTTCAGTATGAAAAGGTTTGTCTCACGACCTCTTATAGATGCCTCTCCTGACATTTCCTTGGCAATGTCAAATTAGCTTCCCTTGCTCTTCAGGCTTTACCTGAAGTCGTTCAGAAGATTACAAAGTTGGAAAATGAAGCTACATTGCTGGACTCTTCTGGAGAGGTATGCTATTTTAATTGTAGCAATGCATAACTGTTCTTCTGTTTGACTAACGTCTTAACACTTCTCTGTACAGAATGATCTTGCCGAGTATCACAAGTTAGGGCTTGATATATCTGAACTTGAAAAGAAAATCATGTCTGAGATGATTAGACCAGAGAGAGCTTTGTTATATTTGGTCCCTGGAAGGCTGGTACGTAACTCTATTTCTCATAGGTTCTGTTCTTTCTTGAGGATGAGACATACATGTTCATTAATGCTTGATATATTTGAACTTGACAGCACTACAGCAGGAATGCTGTAAATTTGCACAAATTCCCTTACACTCAGCAATTTGCTTCATGGCAGGTTAAAGTCAGAGATGGCTCAACAGACTGGGGGTGGGGTGTGGTCGTAAATGTTGTGAAGAAACCTCCAGCATCTAGTACTCTCCCCCCTGCATTAAGTGCACCTCGCAATAACTATATAGTGGATACCTTGCTTCATTGTTCTTCAAGTTCAAGTGAGAATGGAGCCAATGGACCACGTTCAAAGCCATGCCCACCTCGCGAAGGGGAGAAGGGAGAAATGCATGTGGTGAGTTGAAGCACATGATCAAGGGTTTTAATTGGTGGCATATCTTTTCAGTTCACTGGACTCGCGTTATGATGGTCATTTAAGTATATCCCAAAACTATTTTTGACTAACGCTGAGGTTTATGCAGGTGCCTGTACCATTACCTTTATTATCTGGTCTAAGCAGTGTTAGAATCAGCATTCCAACTGATCTACGACCACCTGAAGCGAGACAAAACATACTCTTTGCAGTTCAAGAACTAGGAAAACGTTACCCCCAAGGGCTTCCAAAGCTACATCCAATTACGGTGAAAATTCTTTTTACATGATGCCGCTTTTTAATCTTGTTAATGTTGCATTGCAAGTGACATTTCTGTCTAGAGAGCAGAAATTCCCCCCCCCCCCCCCCCCCCCCCCCCCCCCCCCAAAAAAAAGATACGCTGCAAAATATCTCATCAGGATTTAGATGGACATTTTTTTGGCACTTAGCATGCCACTCACCCATGCATGATACACAGGCAGAGAACACAGATGCAATACCTTCTGTTGTCATTTTCTTTCTGTCGTATTTAGCTGGTCCAGTTCCTGGGAGCATATTTTCTTATCATCTGGCATTGTAAAGTGATCTCTTTGATATTCTGATATAATCTGATACAATTAATAGGACATGGGTATTGAAGAACCTGAATTAGTTGACTTGGTTCATAAACTTGATGGTCTCGAGGAGAAATTATGTTCTCATCCTCTTAATAAGGTATGCCTTGTCATCACTTTCAATTAAGAAATGTCCAGTCCTTTTTTACTGTGACCCTCTTATATTTTTCTATTTTTGTGTCTTAGTCTGATCAAAGTGAGCAGCAACTGTCATGGTACCAAAGAAAGGCTGAACTGAATCATGAAATTCAACAACTAAAGTCAAAGATGCGGGATTCACAGGTTGGTTAATTCTTTGTATACTTGATCGCTCGTACAGAGCTAAATGTGTTCTTACGTTTTTCTCCTCCATTCAGCTGCAAAAATTTAGGGATGAACTAAAGAACCGGTCTCGCGTTCTGAAGATGCTTGGTCACATTGACACGGATGGTGTTCTCCAGCTAAAGGGACGTGCTGCCTGTTTAATAGACACTGGGGATGAGCTGCTTATCACTGAACTTATGTTCAACGGTACCTGCTTAATACGATACCATGTTCAGTTTTTTTTTTGTACTTTATATTCAGGATTGCATTAATATGCTGTACGTGACTAGGTACATTTAATGAACTTGATCACCATCAAGTTGCTTCTGTTGTTAGCTGCTTTGTACCGTGTGAGAAGTCAAGTGAGCAAATACGCCTGAGAAATGAGCTTTCTAAGCCAATGATGCAACTCTCGGAGGCTGCTAGAAAAATAGCTGAGGTGCATACTTGTTGTATCACCACCATTTACTATCTCACTAGTCCTTATACTTGTAGTGGGATCTCTGATTTCTCATTTTTGTTTTAGGTACAACGAGAATGCAAATTGGACGTAAATGTAGAGGAATACGTTGAATCAACTTGTAAACCCTATCTGATGGATGTCATATACTGCTGGTCAAAGGTTGGTTAGACTATGCATGTGCAGTTTGTGATGCCATACATTTTTCGTATTTTCGGAAATTTCCAGCCATTGATAAAATCTTATTTCCAATTGTGACATTTGATCATTTTCATGCCTAATCACCCCATCAGATGCAATGTTACTCTACATGTTTAATTCCGTTGCAATTTCTTTAGCTCTATATCGATTCCTGATTATCATGTTCACACAGGGCGCGACCTTTGGAGAGGTGATAGAAATGACTGACATTTTTGAAGGAAGCATCATAAGGCTAGTTAGGAGGCTGGATGAATTTCTAAATCAGGTACGTGTTGCATATGCTACGCCGTACCAGCACCTGCTCTCTCCATTCGCAGATACATGTCATTTGGGACATTCATATGGCCTCCAACGTACATCTTTGACTGTTACTTTATACATGCTTGTAAAAAATATGGAAATTTTCATTTTGTGAAGTTATTTTTCATGAAAAATCTAAAAGTATTATTTTCCCTACGAATGTGAATATTTATAATTATTTTAACAGTCAAAGCTATACAAGTTTGACTGCATGCTTTGTAAGATGGCACATACTCTATTTAGGGAAGGAGGCAGTAAATCACTTATAATCAGAATGTCTGGCATTGAATGCCCTGTTTAGATCAATGTGCAAGTGAATCAAAATTGTCTGCCTTTGAATATCCCCTTCGGATCAATGTGCATCCGTGTCGAGGAAGTGTATTTCATTGTGACACGGCCGAATATGACGTACAAGTTGAAGTCTAGCCGAAATCATTGCATGGCTCAATTACTCACACACAAAAAAGCTAAACCAACTTCAATTGTCGTACTGCCTGATTTCATAGCTTGCTTGGCGTGGTAAGTAGCTGGTATTTATTCGGATGTAGAGGTTGACTTGTGTTGCCTCTGTACAAAGAAATGTAGCTACATACCTATGTTGCTTCTGTAGAGGTTGGCTATGTTGCCTCCGTAGAGGTTGGCTATGTTGCCTACGTAGAGGTTGACTATAGTAATTGTGACTGACATCCACTTTCTTCTATGCCCTTTTCTGCATGCCTAATACTTCATTTTCCTGTTCCCAAGTCTGTGCACAGTCAACAGAAGTAGATGTGCATTGTTTTACTTATCGAACCAACTGACCGTGTGAATCTGATCTGTTTATACCAGCTAAAAGCTGCTGCTGAAGCCGTTGGGGAGGTAAACCTTGAGAAGAAGTTTGGGTTGGCGAGCGAGAGCTTGCGTCGGGGTATCATGTTTGCCAACTCATTGTACCTGTGATCGGTGGAGCTCCAGCAGTTGTACCATATGGGGTATATGTTAGCAGAGCAAATGTAGCTGTCTTGTATTTTGTCTTTGACATGGCATGGGGATGTAGCCCTCATATGTCGCAGCGTAGGATGGAGATGTAACCTTCTACTTTAGTAAACCCTTAGGCCGCAACTGTTTTATCAGAAGATTAGAAGCAATCTGCTATACATCAACATTTTTTGTAAGTGGTCCGATGTCTGAAATAGCACAAAATAGTATTATACCTGTCTCGTTTTTCCCATTACTATGTGTGATGGTGTGGTTATCAGGTTTTGGATGCGTTGTCATCAAGCAATACTCTTTACATTTCCACGGCCTGTCTTATGGAGTCTAGTTGGTTACTGAAAGATCATGTCCATGAAGATGCTTTGGGGAGAAATGCTGAACGAACGTGATATATCAGTACATGGCGTTATGTTTCTAACAGGAGCTATTGTATATTGAGATGGTGATCATTGAAGTTTGAGATCGCCATATTTTTCCGTGAGAACTGGGCATCAAAGTTTTCGGGAAGTTATGGCAGAATTGTTGAATTATGGGTCCTTATACTGTGACCTTACCATTACAAAACCAGTAATTTTGGCCGCCAAACTCTCCTGAGCCCTTTAATTTAAGAATGCCTTCATGTTTCAACCATTCCAAGCTGAACTGCCCTTCAGAGGTGAAGGCACTAAAGCAGTTTCAGAAACAATAGCAAGCAAATGTTCTATGCCAGGAAATCCATACATAGCCAAACAGCTCAAATTGTCACCTCCAGAATTAAGAACAGGCTACATAATCTAGTTTCTGACAATGTCCAATACCAATATCTGGAGCATTTACATATTGCCATGACACAGCACAGTTCAACCAGAGACACTACACTAGTTCATCCACTGGATTTAAGAAACATCTACGAAGGCCAGAGTACGCCGTGCAGCTCCTAGAATTCCAGCAGCATCTTGATCCCTTGAAGCACTGCAGTTCATACCAAGTTAGAACATGGACAGATTAGCGCACGGGCTCTGCTACACAAACCACATGACAGCATATGTTCATCATAAAGTTCAGTATCTAGCCAAGAAGATGCCAGGCATCGAAACTAATAGACTTCATATCTAAAATGCTTATGAAAAACATGATAGTGAATGATGATCACTACGAGCACAAGATTTATCCTAACAGCATTTTTGGGGGTATGTATGCTACGTTGATGTATCGTTGTACCATGTCAGCTTGCACTTAAACCAGCAATGTTCTTACCTTGTAGATCATAAGCAGTTAGATATTCTCCAAGGCAAAATCCCTCCATACGTCCCCTTGTGCTGGCAGGCTTTCCTGATCTGTTTGGTATAAAATAATTCCTATCAAGAATTGCAAAATACCAGCTGTTGAGTATTGACCGTACAGATAGGAAAGGTTTTACATTCAAAATTCTAAAGGATGCCATAACAGTGTAAAGCATTCGACTTCAACCATTTGTATTGCTCAGAAATGTACTACAGTGTTACTTATGCCTAGCAATTAAGCAGAGATTCATATTACAAAATTGAGTTCAAGGTGTTTTTGCGATCCAAGTTTCGTCAAAGAGTAAAGATGCAAGTATGCGGTAAAAAAATTATCACGGGGGGACAGTTTGATATTGCATTAGAAATAGTATTATTTGATCAACTGAAATAAGTTGTATGGAAAATTTGCTAACAGAAATCATGAACTCCAGTCGGACTTGGGCCAAGCGTTTGATTATGGTTAATAGTTTGCTGCTAAATAAATCAACAAACTTAAACATCCATGTTAAACTCCAATTTGAGTGCAATAAGACAGCCAAGAAAATCCTGGTATGAGAGTAGACGGTTACAAGTGATAAATAATTCGATCTTAAATCCATACTCAATTGCATAGAGCACAAGAAATTGCAGAATTTTTATGATGTGGCTCTAGTGAAAAAAGGCAGCTCACTTATGTTATATATTTCTCCGTTACAAAATAAGTGACGTGGTTTTAGTTCAAATTTCAAGTAAAACCACGTCACTTGTTTTTGAATGGAGGGAGTAGATATAAGACGTTTTTTGTCACTGTCATGGACTTCAAAAACGTCTTATGAAAAGTTACAGAGGGAGTATCATGCTGCTATTGAGATTTGGGAATCTAAGGGCGCACACCAGCAAGAGCAGAACAGTGGCGTATCACTGGTGTGATGGAAGTTTCATCAGTAAGATGCCCTACAACAGAGACATTTCCATAACTAGCAGCCGCAGCATGATGCAGCCCTATGGCCTAACGCCTTCATTTTGTTTGGGAAGTTATTATGGGCTAATTGCAGTTCTAGCAGAGTTTAGTCGCACAAATTAACCCAGCAATCGCAATCTGGGAGCTCTGCGGCTGTGCCTATTACCTAGCCTAGAACACCATCAATCGACTGTCCAAGCGCAAGAGGGGCTCGCATCCCGGTAAAGGCCGGATGCAGATCGGGATTGATTTAATTAAAACTCATCACCACAAGCCACGGACTGCGCAGGGCAAGGCGATAGAAAGGAAAGGCGGGACGCGGGCGTACTTGCGGGTGCGGGGTCCTCGGTGTCCTCGGTCTTCACGGCCATCGCCGGCGGCACGGGGATGTCTGCAGGAGGAAACCATCGTGAGCGGATCGACTCGGGCTACTCGGCTAGGTCGCCGGGCGCGGAAAGGGAGGGGGAGGAGGGGAGGGCGTGCGTACCGTCGGCGGGGAGGGTGTCGCGCATCCACTGCTCGTCGACGATGTCGATGAGGATGCCCAGGCTCAGGCTCTGGTCGCCCATCTTCTCCTCCGCCGCGTCGTCTCCTCTGCTCTCCCGCCGGCCGCCGCTACCTGGCTACCGGAGTCGTGTCGTTCGGTCGGAATGGGGCCTGCAGTTTCGACGAAACGAAGGGGCTTTATTTAGCCGGCCCGTGTGGTTTTGGGCCGGAATTGGGCTCAGGCTGTGACCTGGCCCCGTATTTTGCGATCCCCCACTTGTGAAAAAAAAAGATTTTTTTATGAATACGCCCCTTTGATTCATAGGATTTTTTTCATATGGTGGTAATTGGATTTGCATGACTAGATTTTTTTAATCCGTATGATTCATTTGTAGTCTATTTTGGAGAAACTTTCCATGCACTCAAACTATGGTAAGATTTCTTTATTTTTCATGTGCCAACAAAACACTCATTGGTCATTATTCATGTAGTTTTCTAATCCTATAGAATTCCACTTCAATTATAAAGTACTTTCTTTTATCTATGTATTTTGGGAATCATTTGATTCAAAAGGTCATAAATGTTCGTTCTCTAATTAGAGGGAGTGAATGCATGATACCCATCCAATCTGGAGGAGGAGTTATGGGAGGGTAGCCGGGCCAGGGCGGGTAGAAAGAGAGGTCAAAAAGAAGCGGGAAAAGGAAGAATTGGAGGAGGGTACCCGACTATGACAAGCTCAAGAATACATATAGGGGGGGACAATTAAGGGCATGTTTGGTTTGTGTCCTGGCCATCGTGCCTGAAAAAAGTCAATGCCTGGAACGAGCCTGAGAGCATATGTGTTTTATGCCTGCGCAGGATTGGCTGGGACAAGCATGTTTGGTTGATGCCTTGGCCTCAAAAAGCATTAGAGAATATTTTATAGGGTCAAGAATGCGTACAGTTGTGGAGCCCACTGAACTAGCAAAATATTTTAGTACTAATGTACAACCAGGCACGTGCCAGGCATGTGTAATCGTTCGCCTGGCCCATGCTAATGGTGGTGCCTGGATTTGCCAGGCTAATGATGGTGACAGGCTTTTCCAGGCCAAGCATTCTGTCACATGCTCAGGACGCTATCCAAACATGTCTCAGGCAGGTTTCAGGCACCAAATCGCCAGGAAGGCAACCAAAGTGGCCCTAATCTAAGTGGCAAGAAAGACACTTGGTGGCTAATCTGAGACTGGTCGGGGTAACACTTTTGACTTTGGACTTAAAAGGGGATGTTTGATCAAGGTGATGACACCCGCCTCAAGAAATGTTCATGGTAGCTACGACGATGAGACCAGGAAGCCTACAATGGGGTGAAAATGAAACACAATATAAGGAGAGCTTGAGAGTAGCAAAATGGGAAAGGATAATGGCGGAGGCAACTATTCGGTGGGATTGAAGTAGATGACGAGCTGGGGGACAAGACTAACATACCACAGACGCTAGAGTGGTTGTTCAGAAGCGAGTGAAGGTATCACCTAGCTTCATCTTCAAGAAAGAAAAGAAAAAACTGAAGGAAAAAAACAACACTCTGAAAGGACTTGAAATGTTTGATTAAACTAGTCAATGTGTATGTGCAATGCACGTTAATTTGGAAGTATATCAAGTGCATGCAGATATTAAGTAGGATATTATTTGCGTGTTATTATGTGATTAGCACTATATTTAGCATGTAATTAACTGCACACTAAATGTGTTGAGCGCTCGACATTGAAGCAGTCTAGGTCGTTGAATTGACATGATTTGATGGTCGGGATTATTTGGATCTGCCCCTTTGGGTCTTTTTTGTTGGAAATATGCCCTAGAGGCAATAATAAAATGGTTATTATTATATTTCCTTGTTCATGATAAGTGTCTATTGTTCATGCTATAATTGTATTAACCGGAAACCGTAATATATGTGTGAATACATAGACCACAACATGTCCCTAGTAAGCCTCTAGTTGACTAGCTCGTTGATCAATAGATGGTCATGGTTTCCTGACCATGGACATTGGATGTCATTGATAACGGGATCACATCATTAGGAGAATGATGTGATGGACAAGACCCAATCCTAAGCATAGCACAAGATCGTGTAGTTCGTATGCTAATGCTTTTCTAATGTCAAGTATCATTTCCTTAGACCATGAGATTGTGCAACTCCCGGATACCGTAGGAATGCTTTGGGTGTACCAAATGTCACAACGTAACTGGGTGGCTATAAAGGTGCACTGCGGGTATCTCCGGAAGTGTCTGTTGGGTTGGCTCGAATCGAGACTGGGATTTGTCACCCCGTGTAAACGGAGAGGTATCTCTGGGCCCACTCGGTAGGACATCATCATAATGTGCGCAATGTGACCAAGGAGTTGATCACGGGATGATGTGTTACGGAATGAGCAAAGAGACTTGCCGGTAACGAGATTGAACGAGGTATCGGGATACCGACGATCGAATCTCGGGCAAGTATCGTACCGATAGACAAAGGGAATTGAATATGGGATTGATTAAATCCTCGACATCGTGGTTCATCTGATGAGATCATCGTGGAGCATGTGGGAGCCAACATGGGTATCCAGATCCCGCTGTTGGTTATTGACCGGAGAGTTGTCTCGGTCATGTCTACATGTCTCCCGAACCCGTAGGGTCTACACACTTAAGGTTCGGTGACGCTAGAGTTGTAGAGATATTAGTATGCGGTTAACCGAAAGTTGTTCGGAGTCCCGGATGAGATCCCGGACGTCACGAGGAGTTCCGGAATGGTCCGGGGGTAAAGATTTATATATAGGAAGTCCAGTTTCGGGCACCGGGAGAGTTTCAGCAGTCATCGGTATTGTACCGGGACCACCGGAAGGGTCCTAGGGGTCCACCGGGTGGGGCCACCTATCCCGGAGGGCCCCATGGGCTGAAGGGGCGTAGGAACCAGCCCCTGGTGGGCTGGTGCGCCCCCCCTTGGACCTCCCATGCGCCTAGGGTTGGAAACCCTAAGGGGTGGGGGCGCCTCCACTTGGCTTGGAGGCCAAGCCACCCCTAGGGCTGCCGCCCCCTCCCTAGATGGGATCTACAAGGGGCCGGCACCCTCCTAGGCCCCTATATATAGTGGAGGGGAGGGAGGGCAGCCACACCTGAAGCCCTGGCGCCTCCCTTCCTCCCGTGACACCTCTTCCTCCCCGCTTGTGCTTGGCGAAGCCCTGCCGGGATCCCGCTACTTCCACCACCACGCCGTCGTGCTGCTGGATCTCCATCAACTTCTCCTCCCTCCTTGCTGGATCAAGAAGGAGGAGACGTATCTGCTCCGTACGTGTGTTGAACGCGGAGGTGCCGTCCGTTCGGCGCTAGGATCATCGGTGATTTGGATCACGACGAGTACGACTCCATCAACCCCGTTCTCTTGAACGCTTCCGCTTAGCGATCTTCAAGGGTATGAAGATGCACTCCCTCTCTCTCGTTGCTATATGACTCCATAGATTGATCTTGGTGATGCGTAGAAAATTTTAAATTTCTGCTATGATCCCCAACAGTGGCATCATGAGCTAGGTCTATGCGTAGATTCTATGCACGAGTAGAACACAAAGTAGTTGTGGGTGATGATTTGTTTAATTTGCTTGCCGTTACTAGTCTTATCTTGATTCGGCAGCATTGTGGGATGAAGCGGCCCGGACCGACCTTACACGTACACTTACGTGAGACAGGTTCCATCGACTGACATGCACTTGATGCATAAGGTGGCTGGCGGGTGTCTTTCTCTCCCACTTTAGTCGGATCGGATTCAATGAAAAGGGTCCTTATGAAGGGTAAATAGCAATTGGCATATCACCGTTGTGGTTTTGCGTAGGTAAGAAACGTTCTTGCTAGAAACCCATAGCAGCCACGTAAAACATGCAACAACAATTAGAGGACGTCTAACTTGTTTTTGCAGGGTATGCTATGTGATGTGATATGGCCAAAAGGATGTGATGAATGATATATGTGATGTATGAGATTGATCATGTTCTTGTAATAGGAATCACGACTTGCATGTCGATGAGTATGACAACCGGCAGGAGCCATAGGAGTTGTCTTAATTTATTTACGACCTGCGTGTCAATGAAAACGCCATGTAATTACTTTACTTTATTGCTAACCGTTAGCCATAGTAGTAGAAGTAATAGTTGGCGAGGCAACTTCATGAAGACACGATGATGGAGATCATGATGATGGAGATCATGTTGGAAATATGCACTAGAGGCAATAATAAAATGGTTATTATTATATTTCTTTGTTCATGATAATTGTCTATTGTTCATGCTATAATTGTGTTATCCGGAAATCGTAATATATGTGTGAATACATAGACCACAACACGTCCCTAGTGAGCCTCTAGTTGACTAGCTCGTTGATCAAAAGATAGTCATGGTTTCCTGACTATGGACATTGGATGTCATTGATAACGGGATCACATCATTAGGAGAATGATGTGATGGACAAGACCCAATCCTAAGCATAGCTCAAAGATCGTGTAGTTCGTTTGCTGTAGCTTTTCTGAATGTCAAGTATCATTTCCTTAGACCATGAGATTGTGCAACTCCCGGATACCGTAGGAGTGCCTTGGGTGTGCCAAACGTCACAACGTAACTGGGTGACTATAAAGGTACATTACAGGTATCTCCGAAAGTGTCTGTTGGGTTGGCACGAATCGAGACTGGGATTTGTCACTCCGTATGACGGAGAGGTAACTCTGGGCCCACTCGGTAATGCATCATCATAATGAGCTCAATGTGATCAAGTGGTTGATCACGGGATCATGCATTACGGTACGAGTAAAGTGACTTGCCGGTAACGAGACTGAACAAGGTATTGGGATACCGACGATCGAGTCTCGGGCAAGTAACGTACCGATTGACAAAGGGAATTGTATACGGATTGATTGAATCCTCGACATCGTGGTTCATCCGATGAGATCATCGAGGAGCATGTGGGAGCCAACATGGGTATCCAGATCCCGCTGTTGGTTATTGACCAGAGAGTCGTCTCGGTCATGTCTGCATGTCTCCCGAACCCGTAGGGTCTACACACTTAAGGTTCGGTGACGCTAGGGTTGTTAGGAAGACTTGTATGTGATTACCAAATATTGTTCGGAGTCCCGGATGAGATCCCGGACGTCACGAGGAGTTTTGGAATGGTCCGGAGGTGAAGATTTATATGTAGGAAGTTGTCATACAGTCACCGGAAAGGTTCGGGGGCATATCGGTATTGTACCGGGGCCACCAGAGGGGTTTCGGGGGTCCACCGGGAGGGGCCACCTCTCTCGGAGGGCCTAATGGGCTGTAGAGGAAAGGGAACCAGCCCTACATGGTCTAGCCGCATCCCCCCTTGGGCCCAGGTGCCTAGGGTTGGGGGGGAAACCCTAAAGGGGGCGCCCCCCTTGCTTGGGGGCAAGCCCCCTCCCCTTGGCCGCCGCACCCCCTCTAGATATCATCTAGAGGGGGCCGGCCCCCTTCCTCCTTCCCCTATAAATAGAGGGGCAAGGGGAGGGCTGCACACAACATCCAAGGCGCAGCCCCTCCCCTCCCCAACACCTCTCCTCCTCCGTAAGAGCTTGGCGAAGCCCTGCCGGAGTACTGCAGCTTCACCACCACCACACCATCGTGCTGCTGTTGGAGCCCTCTTCCTCAACCTCTCCCTCCTCCTTGCTGGATCAAGGCGCGGGAGACGTCCTCGCTCCGTACGTGTGTTGAACGCGGAGGTGCCGTCCGTTCGGCGCTAGGATCTTCGGTGATTTGGATCACGACGAGTACGACTCCATCAACCCCGTTCTCTTGAACGCTTCCGCTCGTGATCTACAAGGGTATGTAGATGCACTCCTCTCTCCCTCGTTGCTAGATGACTCCATAGATTGATCTTGGTGATGCGTAGAAAATTTTAAAATTCTGCTACGTTCCCCAACAGTGGCATCATGAGCTAGGTCTATGCATTGTTACTATGCACGAGTAGAACACAAAGCAGTTGTGGGCGTCGATATTGTCAATTTACTTGCCGTTACTAGTCTTATCTTGATTCGGCGGCATTGTGGGATGAAGCGGCCCGGACCAACCTTACACGTACGCTTACGTGAGACCGGTTCCACCAACTAACATGCACTAGTTGCATAAGGTGGATGGCGGGTGTCTGTCTCTCCCACTTTAGTCGGATCGGATTCGATGAACAGGGTCCTTATGAAGGGTAAATAGAAATTGGCAATTCACGTTGTGGTTTTGGCGTAGGTAAGAAACGTTCTTGCTAGAAACCTATAGCAGCCACGTAAAAACTTGCAACAACAATTAGAGGATGTCTAACTTGTTTTTGCAGCAAGTGTTTTGTGATGTGATATGGCCAAAGGATGTGATGAATGATATATGTGATGTATGAGATGATCATTTTCTTGTAATAGGAATCACGACTTGCATGTCGATGAGTATGACAACCGGCAGGAGCCATAGGAGTTGTCTTTATTTATTTATGACCTGCGTGTCAACATAAACGTCATGTAATTACTTTACTTTATTGCTAAAGCATTAGCCATAGTAGTAGAAGTAATAGATGATGAGACAACTTCAAGAAGACACGATGATGGAGATCATGATGATGGAGATCATGGTGTCATGCCGGTGACAACGATGATCATGGAGCCCCGAAGATGGAGATCAAAAGGAGCAAATGATATTGGACATATCATGTCACTATTTGATTACATGTGATGTTTATCATGTTTTGCATTTTATTTGCTTGGAACGACGGTAGCTTAAATAAGATGATCCCTCGAAATAATTTCAAGAAAGTGTTCCCCCTAACTGTGCACCGTTGCGAAGGTTCATTGTTTCGAAGCACCACGTGATGATCGGGTGTGATAGATTTTAACGTTCGAATACAACGGGTGTAAGCCAGATTTACACATGCAATACACTTAGGTTGACTTGACGAGCCTAGCATGTACAGACATGGCCTCGGAACATGGAAGACCGAAAGGTCGAGCATGAGTCGTATAGAAGATACGATCAGCATGAAGATGTTCACCGATGTTGGCTAGTCCGTCTCACGTGATGATCGGACACGGCCTAGTTAACTCGGATCATGTTTCACTTAGATGACTGGAGGGATGTCTATCTGAGTGGGAGTTCATTGAGTAATTTGATTAGATGAACTTAATTATCATGAACTTAGTCTAAAATCTTTACAATATGTCTTGTAGATCAAATGGCCCACGTTGTCCTCAACTTCAATGCGTTCCTAGAGAAAACCAAGCTGAAAGACGATGGTAGCAACTATACGGACTGGGTCCGGAACCTGAGGATCATCCTCATAGCTGCCAAGAAAGATTATGTCCTAGAAGCACCACTAGGTGACGCACCTGTCCCAGAGAACCAAGACGTTATGAACGCTTGGCAATCACGTGTTGATGATTACTCCCTCGTTCAGTGCGGCATGCTTTACAGCTTAGAACCAGGGCTCCAAAAGCGTTTTGAGAGACACGGAGCATATGAGATGTTCGAAGAGCTGAAAATGGTTTTCCAAGCTCATGCCCGGGTCGAGAGATATGAAGTCTCCGACAAGTTCTTCAGCTGTAAGATGGAGGAAAATAGTTCTGTCAGTGAGCACATACTCAAAATGTCTAGGTTGCATAACCACTTGACTCAGCTGGGAGTTAATCTCCCGGATGACGCGGTCATTGACAGAATCCTTCAGTCGCTTCCACCAAGCTACAAGAGCTTTGTGATGAACTTCAATATGCAGGGGATGGAAAAGACCATTCCTGAGATATATTCAATGCTGAAATCAGCAGAGGTGGAAATCAAAAAGGAACATCAAGTGTTGATGGTGAATAAAACCACTAAGTTCAAGAAAGGCAAGGGTAAAAAGAACTTCAAGAAGGACGGCAAGGGAGTTGCCGCGCCCGGTAAGCAAGTTGCCGGGAAGAAGCCAAAGAATGGACCCAAGCCCGAGACTGAGTGTTTTTATTGCAAGGGAAGTGGTCACTGGAAGCGGAACTGCCCCAAATACTTAGCGGACAAGAAGGCCGGCAACACGAAAGGTATATGTGATATACATGTAATTGATGTGTACCTTACCAGTACTCGTAGTAGCTCCTGGGTATTTGATACCGGTGCGGTTGCTCACATTTGTAACTCAAAGCAGGAGCTGCGGAATAAACGGAGACTGGCGAAGGACGAGGTGACGATGCGCGCCGGGAATGGTTCCAAGGTCGATGTGATCGCCGTCGGCACGCTGCCTCTACATTTACCTACGGGATTAGTTTTAAACCTCAATAATTGTTATTTAGTGCCAGCTTTGAGCATGAACATTGTATCAGGATCTCGTTTAATTCGAGATGGCTACTCATTTAAATCTGAGAATAATGGTTGTTCTATTTATATGAGAGATATGTTTTATGGTCATGCTCCAATGGTGAATGGTTTATTCTTAATGAATCTCGAGCGTAATGCTACACATATTCATAGTGTGAATACCAAAAGATGTAAGGTTGATAATGATAGTCCCACATACTTGTGGCACTGCCGCCTTGGTCACATAGGTGTCAAACGCATGAAGAAGCTCCATGCAGATGGACTTTTAGAGTCTCTTGATTACGAATCATTTGACACGTGCGAACCGTGCCTCATGGGTAAAATGACCAAGACTCCGTTCTCAGGAACAATGGAGCGAGCAACCAACTTATTGGAAATCATACATAGTGATGTGTGCGGTCCAATGAGTGTTGAGGCTCGCGGTGGCTATCGTTATGTTCTCACCCTCACTGATGACTTGAGTAGATATGGGTATGTCTACTTAATGAAACACAAGTCTGAGACCTTTGAAAAGTTCAAGGAATTTCAGAGTGAGGTTGAGAATCAACGTGACAGGAAAATCAAGTTCTTGCGATCAGATCGTGGGGGAGAATACTTGAGTCACGAATTTGGCACACACTTAAGAAAATATGGAATAGTTTCACAACTCATGCCGCCTGGAACACCTCAGCGTAATGGTGTGTCCGAACGTCATAATCGCACTCTATTGGATATGGTGCGATCTATGATGTCTCTTACCGATTTACCGCTATCATTTTGGGGCTATGCTTTAGATACTGCCACATTCACTTTAAATAGGGATCCGTCAAAATTCGTTGAGACGACATCGTATGAATTATGGTTTGGGAAGAAACCTAAGCTGTCGTTTCTAAAAGTTTGGGGATGCGATGCTTATGTCAAGAAACTTCAACCTGAAAAGCTCGAACCCAAGTCGGAAAAATGCGTCTTCATAGGATACCCTAAAGAAACTGTTGGGTATACCTTCTACCTCAGATCCGAAGGCAAGATCTTTGTTGCCAAGAATGGGTCCTTTCTAGAGAAAGAGTTTCTCTCGAAAGAAATAAGTGGGAGGAAAGTAGAACTTGATGAAGTATTACCTCTTGAACCGGTAAGTGGCGCAGCTCAAGAAAATGTTCCCGAGGTGCCTGCACCGACTAGAGAGGAAGTTAATGATGATGATCATGAAACTTCAGATCAAGTTACTACTGAACTTCGTAGGTCCACGAGGACACGTTCCGCACCAGAGTGGTACGGCAACCCTGTCTTGGAAATCATGTTGTTAGACAACGGTGAAACTTCAAACTATGAAGAAGCGATGGCAGGCCCGGATTCCGACAAATGGCTGGAAGCCATGAAATCCGAGATAGGATCCATGTATGAAAACGAAGTATGGACTTTGACTGACTTGCCAGATGATCGGCGAGCCATAGAAAATAAATGGATCTTTAAGAAGAAGACAGACACGGATGGTAATGTGACCATCTATAAAGCTCGGCTTGTCGCTAAGGGTTATTGACAAGTTCAAGGGGTTGACTACGATGAGACTTTCTCACCCGTAGCGAAGCTGAAGTCCGTCCGAATCATGTTAGCAATTGCCGCATTCTATGATTATGAGATATGGCAAATGGACGTCAAAACGACATTCTTTAATGGTTTCCTTAAGGAAGAATTGTATATGATGCAGCCGGAAGGTTTTGTCGATCCTAAGAATGCTGACAAGGTGTGCAAGCTCCAACGCTTGATTTATGGGCTGGTGCAAGCATCTCGGAGTTGGAACATTCGTTTTGATGAGATGATCAAAGCGTTTGGGTTTACGCAAACTTATGGAGAAGCTTGCATTTACAAGAAAGTGAGTGGGAGCTCTGTAGCATTTCTCATATTGTATGTGGATGACATACTGTTGATGGGAAATGATATAGAATTCTTGGAAAGCATAAAGGCCTACTTGAACAAGTGTTTTTCAATGAAGGACCTCGGAGAAGCTGCTTATATATTAGGCATCAAGATCTATAGAGATAGATCGAGACGCCTCATTGGTCTTTCACAGAGTACGTACCTTGACAGGATATTGAAGAAGTTCAAAATGGATCAGTCAAAGAAGGGGTTCTTGCCTGTATTGCAAGGTACGAGATTGAGCACGGCTCAATGCCCGACCACGGCAGAAGATAGAGAAAAGATGAGTGTCGTCCCCTATGCCTCGGCCATAGGGTCTATCATGTATGCTATGGTGTGTACCAGACCTGATGTAAACCTTGCCGTAAGTTTGGTAGGAAGGTACCAAAGTAATCCCGGCATGGAACACTGGACAGCGGTCAAGAATATCCTGAAGTACCTGAAAAGGACTAAGGAAATGTTTCTCGTTTATGGAGGTAACGAAGAGCTCATCGTAAAGGGTTACGTCGATGCTAGATTCGACACAGATCTGGATGACTCTAAGTCACAAACCGGCTACGTGTATGGTGGGGCAGTAAGCTGGTGCAGTTGCAAGCAAAGTGTTGTGGCGGGATCTACATGTGAAGCGGAGTACATGGCAGCCTCGGAGGCAGCACAAGAAGCAGTCTGGGTGAAGGAGTTCATCACCGACCTAGGAGTCATACCCAATGCGTCGGGCCAGATGACTCTCTTCTGTGACAACACTGGAGCTATTGCCCTTTCCAAGGAGCCCAGGTTTCACAGGAAGACTAGGCATATCAAGCGTCGCTTCAACTCCATTCGTGAAAGTGTTCAAAATGGAGATATAGAGATTTGTAAAGTACATACGGACCTGAATGTGGCAGATCCGTTGACTAAACCTCTCCCTAGAGCAAAACATGATCAACACCAGAACTGCATGGGTGTTCGATTCATCACAATGTAACTAGAATATTTACTCTAGTGCAAGTGGGAGACTGTTGGAAATATGCCCTAGAGGCAATAATAAAATGGTTATTATTATATTTCTTTGTTCATGATAATTGTCTATTGCTCATGCTATAATTGTGTTATCTGGAAATCATAATACATGTGTGAATACATAGACCACAACACGTCCCTAGTGAGCCTCTAGTTGACTAGCTCGTTGATCAAAAGATAGTCATGGTTTCCTGACTATGGACATTGGATGTCATTGATAACGGGATCACATCATTAGGAGAATGATGTGATGGACAAGACCCAATCCTAAGCATAGCTCAAAGATCGTGTAGTTCGTTTGCTGTAGCTTTTCTGAATGTCAAGTATCATTTCCTTAGACCATGAGATTGTGCAACTCCCGGATACCGTAGGAGTGCCTTGGGTGTGCCAAACGTCACAACGTAACTGGGTGACTATAAAGGTACATTACAGGTATCTCCGAAAGTGTCTGTTGGGTTGGCATGAATCGAGACTGGGATTTGTAACTCCGTATGACGGAGAGGTATCTCTGGGCCCACTCGGTAATGCATCATCATAATGAGCTCAATGTGATCAAGTGGTTGATCATGGGATCATGCATTACGGTACGAGTAAAGTGACTTGCCGGTAACGAGACTGAACAAGGTATTGGGATACCGACGATCGAGTCTCGGGCAAGTAACGTACCGATTGACAAAGGGAATTGTATACGGATTGATTGAATCCTCGACATCATGGTTCATCCGATGAGATCATCGAGGAGCATGTGGGAGCCAACATGGGTATCCAGATCCCGTTGTTGGTTATTGACCGAAGAGTCATCTCGGTCATGTCTGCATGTCTCCCGAACCCGTAGGGTCTACACACTTAAGGTTCGGTGACGCTAGGGTTGTTAGGAAGACTTGTATGTGATTACCGAATATTGTTCGGAGTCCCGGATGAGATCCCGGACGTCACGAGGAGTTCTGGAATGGTCCGGAGGTGAAGATTTATATGTAGGAAGTTGTCATACGGTCACCGAAAAGGTTCGGGGGCATATCGGTATTGTATCGGGGCCACCGAAGGGGTTCCGGGGGTCCACCGGGAGGGCCCACCTCTCTCGGAGGGCCTAATGGGCTGTAGAGGAAAGGGAACCAGCCCTACATGGTCTAGCCGCATCCCCCCCTTGGGCCCATGTGCCTAGGGTTGGGGGGGGGAACCCTAAAGGGGGCGCCCCCCTTGCTTGGGGGGCAAGCCCCCTCCCCTTGGCCGCCGCCCCCCTCTAGATCTCATCTAGAGGGGGCCGGCCCCCTTTCTCCTTCCCCTATAAATAGAGGGGCAAGGGGAGGGCCGCATACAACATCCAAGGCGCAGCCCCTCCCGCCCCAACACCTCTCCTCCTCCGTAAGAGCTTGGCGAAGCCCTGCCAGAGTACTGCAGCTTCACCACCACCACGCCGTCGTGCTGCTGTTGGAGCCCTCTTCCTCAACCTCTCCCTCCTCCTTGCTGGATCAAGGCGCGGGAGACGTCCTCGCTCCATACGTGTGTTGAACGCGGAGGTGCCGTCCGTTCGGCGCTAGGATCTTTGGTGATTTGGATCACGACGAGTACGACTCCATCAACCCCGTTCTCTTGAACGCGTCCGCTCGTGATCTACAAGGGTATGTAGATGCACTCCTCTCTCCCTCGTTGCTAGATGACTCCATAGATTGATCTTGGTGATGCGTAGAAAATTTTAAAATTCTGCTACGTTCCCCAACAGATCATGGTGTCATGCCAGTGACGATGGTGTTCATGCCGCGCCTCGAAGATGGAGATCAAAGGCGCAAGATGATATTGGCCATATCATGTCACTTTATGATTTGCATGTGATGTTTGTCATGTTTAGATCTTATTTGCTTAGAACAACGGTAGCATAAATAAGATGATCCCTCGCAATAATTTCAAGAAAGTGTTCCCCCTAACTATGCACCGTTGCTAAGGTCCGTTGTTCCGAAGCACCATGTGATAATTGGGTGTGATAGGTTCAAACGTTCGCATACAACGGGTGTAAGCCAGATTTACACATGCAATACACTTAGGTTAACTTGACAAGCCTAGCATGTACAGACATGGCCTCGGAACACGGAAGACCGAAAGGTCGAACATGAGTCGTATAGTGGATACGATCAACATGAAGATGTTCACCGATGATGACTAGTCCGTCTCACGTGATGATCGAACACGGCCTAGTTGACTCGGATCATGTATCACTTAGATGACTAGAGGGATGTCTATCTAAGTGGGAGTTCATTGAATAATTTGATTAGATGAACTTAATTATCATGAACATAGTCAAAAAGGTCTTTGCAAATTATGTCGTAGCTCACACTTTGGTTCTACTGTTTTAGATATGTTCCTAGAGAAAATTTAGTTGAGAG
Source organism: Triticum aestivum (assembly GCF_018294505.1). Classification (NCBI taxonomy): domain Eukaryota; kingdom Viridiplantae; phylum Streptophyta; class Magnoliopsida; order Poales; family Poaceae; genus Triticum; species Triticum aestivum. Next base: position 106,613,703 of record NC_057797.1, read on the forward strand.
TTGACAGTAGCAATTATGCGGACTGGGTCCGTAAACTAAGGATTGTCCTCATTGCTGCACAGAAGGATTATGTCCTTAATGCACCACTCAGTGTGCTGAACCTCGAGCGTCATCTGTAGATGTTGGGAAACATCTGACATACACGTTTTGATGACTATGTGATAGTTCGGTGCATACGGTTTAGAATTGTGGCACCAAAGACGGTTTTGAAACGTCGCAGAACATATGAGATGTTCCAAAGACTGAAATTGGGATTTCAGACTAGTGCCCACGTCAAGAGGTATGAGACCTCTGACAAGTTTCTTAAGCCAGCAAACTAAGGGAGAAAAGCTCAATCGTTGAGCATGTGCTCAGATTGTCTGAGTACTACAATCGCTTGAATCGAGTGGGAGTTAATCTTCCAGATGAGATAGTGATGGTTCTCCATAGTCACTGCCACCAAGCTATTGGAGCTTCGTGATGAACTATAACATATCAGGGATAGACATGATGATCCTTGAGCAACTCGCGATGTTTGACACCGCGAAAGTAGAAATCAAGTAGGAGCATCAATTGTTGATGGGTAAACCACTAGTTTCAAGAAGGGCAAGGGAAAGAAGGGATACTTCATGAAACGGCAAATCAGTTGCTGCTCTAGTGAAGAAACCCAAGATTGAACCCAAACCCGAGACTAAGTGCTTATGTAATGAGGGGAACGGTCACTGAAGCAGAACTACCCTAGATACTTGGTAGATGAGAAGGCTGGCAAGGTCGACAGAAGTATTTTGGATATACATTATATTAATGTGTACTTTACTAGTACTCCTAGTAGCACCAGGGTATTAAAATACCGGTTCAGTTGCTAAGTGTTAGTAACTCAAAATAAAAGGCTACGGAATAAATGGAGACTAGCTGAAGGTGAGATGACGATATGTGTTGGAAGTGTTTCCAAGGTTGATATGATCAAGCATCGCATACTCCCTCTACCATCGAGATTGGTGTTAAACCTAAATAATTGTTATTTGGTGTTTGCGTTGAGCATAGACATGATTTGATTATGTTTATCGCAATACGATTATTCATTTAAGGAGAATAATGGTTACTCTGTTTATTTGAATAATACCTTCAATGGTCTTGCACCTAAAATGAATGGTTCATTGAATCTCGATCGTAGTGATACACATGTTCATGCCAAAAGATATAAGATAGTAATGGTAGTACCACATACTTGTGGCACTGCCATTTGAGTCATGTTGGTATAAAACGCATGAAGAAGCTCCATGATGGATCTTTGGACTCACTCGTTTTTGAAAAGATTGAGACATGTGAACCATGTCTATTGTAGATATGCATGAAGAAACTCCATACAGATGGATCGTTTGGACTCACTTGATTTTGAATCACTTGAGACATGCAAATCGTACCACATGGGCAAGATGGCTGAAAGGCCTCGTTTCAGTAAGATGGAACAAGAAAGCAACTTGTTGGAAGTAATACATTTTGATGTGTGCAGTCCAATGAGTGATGAGGCACACAGTGGATATCGTTATGTTCTTGCTTCACAGATGATTTGAGTAGATGCTGAGTATATTTACTTGATGAAACACAAGTCTGAAATATTGAAAGGTTCAAGTAATTGCAGAGTGAAGTTGAAGATCGTCGTGACAAGATGATAAAATGTCTATGATATGATCATACAGATGAATATCTGAGTTATGAGTTTGGCACACAGTTAAGACATTGTGGAAATTGTTTCACAACTAATACCGCCTGGACCACCATAGTGTGATGGTGTGTCCGAACATCACAACTGCACCCTATTGGATATGGTGCATACCATGATGTCTCTTATCGAATTACCACTATCGTTTATGGGTTAGGCATTAGAGACAACCGCACTCACTTTAAATAGGGCACCACACAATTCCGTTGAGACGACACCGTATGAACTATTGTTTAGAGAAACCTAAGATGTCGTTTCTTAAAAGTTTGGGGCTGCAATGCTTATGTGAAAAAGTTTTAGGCTGATAAGCTCAAACCCAAAGCGGATAAATGCATCTTCATAGAATACCCGAAAATAGCTGGGTATACCTCCTATTTCAGATCCGGAAGCAAAAGTGATTGTTTCTAGAAACGGGTCCTTTCTCGAGGAAAAGTTTCTCTCGAAAGAATTGAGTGGGAGGATGGTGGAGACTTGATGAGGTTATTGAACCGTCACTTCAACTAGTGTGTAGCAGGGCACATGAAGTTGTTCCTGTGGCACCTACACCAATTGAAGTGGAAGCTTATGATAGTGATCATGAAACTTCAGATCAAGTCACTACCAAACCTCATGGGTCGACAAGGATGTGTACTACTTCAGAGTGGTACGTAATCCTGTCTTGGAAGTCATGTTTCTAGACAACAATGAACCTACGAGCTATGGAGAAGCGATGGTGGGCCTAGATTCTGACGAATGGCTCGAGGCCATAAAATCTGAGAGAGGATCCATGTATAAAACAAAGTATAGACTTTGAAAGAACTACTTGATGGTCGTAAGGCTGTTGGGTGCAGATGGATTTTAAAAGGAAGACAAACAATGATAGTAAGTGTCACCATTAAGAAAGCTCGACTTGTCATTAAGATGTTTCCCGACAAGTTCAAGGAGTTGACTACGATGAGACTTTCTCACTCGTAGCGATGCTAAGAGTCTGTTGGAATTATGTTAGCAGTTACTGCATTATTTATGAAATCTTGCAGAAAGGATGTAAAAACATTGTTTCCTCGATGTTTTTCTTGAGGAAAGGTTGTATGTGATACAACCAGAAAGTTTTTGTCAATCCTGAAAGATGCTGACAAGTATGCAAAGCTCCAGCAATCCTTCTAAGGACTAGAGTAAGCATCTCGGAGTTGGAATGTATGCTTTGATGAGATGATCAAAGATTTTGGGTTTATACAAAGTTTATGAGAAACTTGTATTTCCAAAGAAGTGAGTGGGAGCACTATAGAATTTTTGATGAGTATATGTTGTTGACATATTGTTGATAAAAAATGATGTAGAATTTCTGAAAAGCATGCAAGGTTATTTGAAAAGTGTTTTTCGATACAAAACCTGGATTAAGCTGCTTGAACAATGAGCATCAAGATCTATAAAGATATATCAAAAACACTTAATAGTACTTTCAAATGAATACATACCATGACAAGATTTTGAAGGAGTTTAAAATAGATTAGCAAAGAAGGAGTTCTTGGCTATGTTACAAGGTGTGAGTATTGAGTAAAACTCAAGACCTGACCACGGCAGAAGATAGAGAAAGGACGAAGGTCGTCCCCTATGCTTTAGACGTAGGCTCTACAGTATGCTATGCTGTGTACCACACCTGAAGTGTGCCTTGCCATGAGTCAGTCAAGGGGTACAAGAGTGATCCAGGAATGGATCACATGACAGCGGTCGACCTTATCCTTAGTAACTAGTGGACTAAGGAATTTTCTCGATTATGGAGGTGGTAAAAGAGTTCGTCGTAAAGGGTTACGTCGATGCAAACTTTGACACTAATCCGGATGACTTTGAGTAGTAAACCGGATTCGTATAGTAGAACAGTTATTTGGAATAGCTCCAAGTAGCGTGTGGTAGCTGCATCTACAAGATGACATAGAGATTTGTAAAGCACACATGGATCTGAAAGGTTCAGACCCATTGACTGATAAACCTCTCTCACAAGCAAGATATGAACATACCCCATGGGTGTTGGATTCATTACAATCACAAAGTGATGTGAACTAGATTATTGACTCTAGTGCAAGTGGGAGACTGTTGGAAATATGCCCTAGAGGCAATAATAAAATGGTTATTATTGTATTTTCTTGTTCAAGATAATTGTCTATTGTTCATGCTATAATTGTATTAAACGGAAACCATAATACATGTGTGAATACATAGACCACAACATGTCCCTAGTAAGCCTCTAGTTGACTAGCTCGTTGATCAATAGATGGTCATGGTTTCCTGACCATGGACATTGGATGTCATTGATAACGGGATCACATCATTAGGAGAATGATGTGATGGACAAGACCCAATCCTAAGCCTAGCACAAGATTGTGTAGTTCGTATGCTAAAGCTTTTCTAATGTCAAGTATCATTTCCTTAGACCATGAGATTGTGCAACTCCCGGATACCGTAGGAATGCTTTGGGTGTACCAAACGTCACAACGTAACTGGGTGACTATAAAGGTGCACTACAGGTATCTCCGAAAGTGTCTGTTGGGTTGGCACGAATCGAGACTGGGATTTGTCACTCCGTGTAAACGGAGAGGTATCTCTGGGCCCACTCGGTAGGACATCATCATAATGTGCACAATGTGACCAAGGAGTTGATCACGGGATGATGTGTTACGGAACGAGCAAAGAGACTTGCCGGTAACGAGATTGAACGAGGTATCGGGATACCGACGATCGAATCTCGAGCAAGTATCGTACCGATAGACAAAGGGAATTGAATACGAGATTGATTGAATCCTCGACATCGTGGTTCATCCGATGAGATCATCATGGAGCATGTGGGAGCCAACATGGGTATCCAGATCCCGCTGTTGGTTATTGACCGAAGAGTTGTCTCGGTCATGTCTACATGTCTCCCGAACCCGTAGGGTCTACACACTTAAGGTTCGGTGACGCTAGAGTTGTAGAGATATTAGTATGCGGTTAACCGAAAGTTGTTTGGAGTCCCGAATGAGATCCCGGACGTCACAAGGAGTTCCGGAATGGTCCGGAGGTAAATATTTATATATAGGAAGTCCAGTTTCGACCATCGAGAGAGTTTCGGGAGTCATCGGTATTGTACCGGGACCACCGGAAGGGTCCCGGGGGTCCACCGGGTGGGGCCACCTATCCCGGAGGCAGCCAACAATGTGTGTTTCTCCTTCGTGCTCGCCGTGCTCGCCATCACCGTCGTCGCCGTCACCTACCAGTGGCCCGACCCCGGATAATAGGGAGCTACTTGGAAGCAACATTGTGCGAAGGGCAAGAATTGGAGACAGGATAATCTCCATTCTCCATAATGGAGAGTCAGGGCCTATCTTGTTTTATGTTATTTTACCTTAGAGAGGGTATTTAGGTCCTAGCTAATACTCATGATCATGTGCTAAGAACAATTAAGTAGGGTTGGTTAGATGACTATGATGATGATGAGTATGACTTGTTATTATGATAACGAGTAGAAGTTGTATGATGATGATGAGTAGGACTTGTCATTATGATACCAATGATGAGTTATTTATTATTATGATCGATGATGCATGATGCTAAGTTGTTATATGAGCATGATGAGTTATTATATATATTAGTAGGTGAAATGAACCTGGATTATATTCAAGTGGAGGCAACATGTGGTGCACATCGAAAGTACTACTAATCCAAACTAGATCAAGTTTGGATTAGTAGTACTTTCGACATGCACCACATGTTGCCTCCACTTGAATATACTCCACGTTCATTTCACCCACTGTTATATATAATAACTAACCATGGTCATAAAATCATACGATGAAAGTATTGTATATAAAACCATAGCGAAAATAAGTTGTATTTTCAAAAATACAGGAAAAGTTAGCAGCATCGCTTTAAAAAACGCTACTGCTACTTACTATTATTAGTAGCGCTTTCCAAGAAAAGCGCTACTGCTAACTAGGTATAGCAGTAGCGCTCGCTTTCCAGCGCTACCGCTAACAGGTAGTTGTAGCGCCTTAGTGGTAGCGCTTGTATAAGCGCTACTGCTAGCTACAAAACAAGCACTACTACTAGGGTTTTCCCTAGTAGTGAAAAGGGTCACTAAAAAAATCAGTGCCCGAGCAAGGGTCAATCACAATCTGGCACAAATGGAGCTGTCCCACCTCAAAATAAGCGCCAGGCTAACTTAGCACAAGTACGTGGGAATGCGTCTACTGCCAATCGCGAGCGGGGTCATGGTGGTTTCGCACGTGGACCATTCCGTCTGGCACATATGGATGTGGCACAAGTGGATTCAGCTTCAGACATAGTCACGGGTAACCTACTAATCCCTCCTAGAGTAGGACTAGTATTGTTTGACCTAGGCGCAACACATTCTTTCATATCACAACGCTTTGTTGAGACACATAATCTGGACCGGACCCCCCTAGCCAAACCCATAAAAGTATATTCACCCGGAGGCTCAATAATTGTTGAGCATGTCTGCCACAACCGTCCCATTTGCATTGAGGGTATAACCTTTAATGCTAGCTTGTTTGTGATTGGCCTAAGAGGGTTAGACGTTATTCTTGGAATGGATTGGTTAGCGAATCATGTAGCAAGAATGGATTGTGCAGAAAAATCCATATCCTTGAGAAGCTCAGAAAATAAACAGATAACCTTTAATAGTATAAGAACCGTGCGCAACCAAACCAAGCCTCGGTAGCCACTTTGGACAAAAAGAGGCTAAAGATGTACCCGTGGTCCAAGAATTTTTGGACGTATTTCCGAAAGAATTGCCTGGGATGCCACCAAACAGGGAGATAGAGTTCACTATTGATATCATCCCAGGTACAACACCCATATCAAAACGAGCATACCGCATGTGAGCAGAAGAACTAAAGGAATTAAGAAAACAATTGGATGAACTAGAAGAAAAGGGGTTTATTCGACCAAGTGTGTCACCTTGGGAAACACCAGTCTTATTCGTTAAGAAAAAGGATGGAAGTGTGAGGCTATATGTGGATTATCGAGCCTTGAATGAGGCGACCATTAAGAATAAGTACCCACTACCTCGGATAGATGATCTATTTGATCAATTGAAAGGAGCCACCATGTTCTCAAAAATAGATCTCCGGTCAGGGTACCACCAACTAAAAGTAAAGGAAGAAGATATACCTAAGACTGCTTTCATAACCCGATATGGTCACCATGAATTCATGGTTGTTCCCTTCGGGCTCACAAATGCACCAACAGTTTTCATGAACCTGATGAACATAGTCCTCGTGCCCTACTTAGATAAGTTTGTGGTAGTGTTCATCGATGATATCCTCATATACTCTTGAAGTATTGAGGAACATGTTGAACATCTCCGAATAGTGCTATAGACCTTGAGAGAAAAACAACTCTATGCCAAATTCAAAGAGTGTGAATTTTGGCTAGAAGAAGTGTCCTTCTTAGGACACATTATATCAGGGAAAGGGATAGCCGTAGATCCTGCTAAAGCGGATGCAATGTTGGCATGGAAATCTCCGACCAATGTAACAGAGATTCATAGCTTCCTTGGTTTAGCTGGATATTATCGAAGGTTCATATGACCAAATTACCAACGAAGAAAGTTCCATTTGACTAGAATGACAAGTGTGAGCAAAGTTTTCAGGAGTTAAAGAAACGGCTCACAGTCGCTCCTGTATTGGCTCTACCCTAACCAGTCAAAGCATTCATAGTACATTGTGATGCCTCTAGAGTTGGTTTGGGATGTGTGCTAATGCAAAATGGGAGAGTCATAGCCTATGCCTCTCGCCAGTTAAAGCCCCATGAACAAAACTACCCCACCCATGACCTCGAGTTAGCTGCCGTGGTATTTGCGTACTGCTACCTCTTGAGCACTGCTTTGGATTTCCCCGAAGAGGAGAGGATGATGCAGCAAAGTAGCGTAAGTATTTCCCTTAGTTTTTGAGAACCAAGGTATCAATCCAGTAGGAGGCTACGCGCGAGTCCCTCGTACCTACACAAAAACAATAGCTCAACGCAACCAACGCTCTTAGGGGTTGTCAATCCCTTCACGGTCACTTACGAAAGTGAGATCTGATAGAGATGATAAATGATATTTTTGGTATTTTTGGTATAGAGATGCAAAGTAAAAAGTAAAAGTAAAGTAAAAGCAAAGCAATAATAAAGTGATGGAGATTGATATGATGAGAAAGAGACCCGGGGGCCATAGGTTTCACTAGTGGCTTCTCTCAAGAGCATAAGTATTCTACGGTGGGTGAACAAACTACTGTTGAGCAATTGACAGAATTGAGCATAGTTATGAGAATATCTAGATATGATCATGTATATAGGCATCACGTCCGAGACAAGTAGACCGACTCCTGCCTGCATCTACTACTATTACTCCACTCATCGACCACTATCCAGCATGCATCTAGAGTATTAAGTTAAAAACAGAGCAACGCCTTAAGCAAGATGACATGATGTAGAGGGATAGTTTCATGCAATATGATAAAAACCCCATCTTGTTATCCTCGATGGCAACGATACAACACGTGCCTTGCTGCCCCTTCTGTCACTGGGAAAGGACACCGCAAGATCGAACCCAAAGCTAAGCACTTCTCCCATGGCAAGAACAACCAATCTAGTAGGCCAAACCAAACTGATAATTCGAAGAGACTTGCAAAGATAACCAATCATACATAAAAGAATTCAGAGAAGATTCAAATATTATTCATAGATAGACTTGATCATAAACCCACAATTCATCGGTCTCAACAAACACATCATAAAAAGAAGATTACATCGAATAGATCTCCATGAGAGAGGGGGAGAACATTGTATTGAGATCCAAAAAGAGAGAAGAAGCCATCTAGCTACTAACTATGGACCCGTAGGTCTGAAGTAAACTACTCACACTTCATCGGAGAGGCTTGGATGATGATGTAGAAGCCCTCCGTGATCGATGCCCCCTCCGGCGGAGCTCTGGAACAGGCCCCAAGATGGGATCTCGTGGATACAGAAAGTTGCGGCGGTGGAATTATGTTTTTGGCTCCGTATCTGATCATTTGGGGGTACGTGGATATATATAGGAGGAAGAAGTACGTCGGTGGAGCTTCGAGGGGCCCACGAGGCAGGGGGCGTGCCCTGGGGGGGCGCCCTCCACCCTTGTGACCGCCTCGTGGCTTTCTTGATGGAGGGTCCAAGTCTCCTGGTGTAACGCCCTCGATGCGGCTATATCTCCCACGTGTCGAAGCACGACTTAGAGGCATAACCGCATTGAAAGCAATGTCGCAAGTGAGGTAATCTTCGCAAACAACCCATGTAATACAATAAGGGAAAAGATACATAGTTGGCTTACAATCGCCACTTCACACAATACAAGAATATAACATTACATCATCCAGATACAATCAAGGTCCGACTACGGAACCAAAATAAAAGAAGACTACCCCAAATGCTACACAGATCCCTGATCGACCCCAACTGGGCTCCACTACTGATCAACTAGAACGAAACAACAGAAAGGACAAGATCTTCATCGAGCTCCTCCTTGAGCTCGGTTGCGTCACCTGCACGATAACATCGGCACCTGCAAACTGGTTTTGGAAGGAATCTGTGACTCACGGGGACTCATCAATCTCACACCCTCACTATCAAGACTATTTAAGCTTATGGGTAAGGCAAAAGGTATGAGGTGGAGCTGCAGCAAGCGACTAGCATATATGGTGGCTAACATACGCAAAAGAGAGCGAGAAGAGAAGGCAAAGCACGATCGAGAATCTATGATCAAGAAGTGATCCTAGAACAACCTACGTCAAGCATCACTCCAACACCGTGTTCACTTCCCGGACTCCGCCGAGAAGAGACCATCACGGCTACACACGCGGTTGATGTATTTTAATTAAGATCAACTTCAGGTTTTCTACAACCGGACATTAACAAATTCCCATCTGCCCATAACCACGGGCACGACTTTCGAAAGTTCAAATCCATGCAGGGGTGTCCCAACTTAGCCAATCACAAGCTCTCACGGTCAACAAAGGATATTCCTTCTCCCAAGACAATCTGATCAGACTCGGCATCCCGGTTACAAGACATCCTCGACAATGGTAAAACAAGTCCAGCAACACCGCCCGAATGTGCCGACAAATCCCGATAGGAGCTGCACATATCTCGTTCTCAGGGCACACTCAGATGAGCGCTCCATACAACTAAAACCAAACCTCGAGTTTCCCCGAGGGGGCGCTGCACAGGGCTCTAGTTTGGACCAACACTCAGAGGAGCACTGGCCCGGGGGGTTAAAATAAGATGACCCTCGGGAGCGTGACTCCCAAGGGAAAAGAGGCTAGGTGGTGAATGGTAAAACCAGTGTTGGGCATTGCTGGAGGAGTTTTATTCAAGGCGAACTGTCAAGGGGTTCCCATTATAACCCAACCGTGTAAGGAACGCAAAATCTAGGAACATAACACCGATATGACGGAAACTAGGGCGGCAAGAGTGGAACAAAACACCAGGCATAAGGCCGAGCCTTCCACCCTTTACCAAGTATATAGATGAATTAATTAAATAAGAGATATTGTGATATCCCAACAAAATATCCATGTTCCAACAAGGAACAAACTCCAATCTTTACCTGCAACTAACAACGCTATAAGAGGGGCTGAGCAAAGTGGTAACATAGCCAAACAATGGTTTGCTAGGACAAGGTGGGTTAGAGGCTTGGCTTAACAAAATGGGAGGCATGATAAGCAAGTGGTAGGTATTGCAGCATAGGCATAGCAAAAGAGCGAGCATCTAGCAAGCAAAGATAGAAGTCATTTCGAGGGTATGGTCATCTTGCTTGAGATCCCGCAAGGAAGAAGAACGAGTCCATGAAGAAGGCAAACGTACATAGCCGAACAGATCCTCACAAACGTGACGATATCGGAACCAACTCGAAGAAGCAACACCGGAAAAAGCACACAACATAGTAAACAACCAACACATGAACATGGCATGATATGCGGGATGCGGTATGTGATGCATATGCATGATTTGGAAAGGAATGATTGAACCTGGCCTCAACTTGGAAATCCAAGAGTGCCACTGGAAAGAGGAGTTGATTTCGATTGAAATTGATATAAAGATCACCGGAATCGGATGCACGGTTTGGAAATGTCAAGCAAAACAAATATGGCACTGAACTGCGATAAACAGCACAAGACCACCTAAATGCATCAAGAACAACATGCTACAGCACTCGAACATGACAAAAAAATACATGGCAGGGATCCACTCAAGATGCTTGACAAAAGATGAACATTGAGCTACGGCTAATTCACTCAATAACAGGTTCAAACAAGCATGGCAAAAGTGCAAACAATAACAGGTTACAGACTTACTGAAATTAACAGCATGTCAGGAATTTATCATCAGAAAGCAATATTTAGAGCACGATAACTATATGCTACAGGAACATATCAAGTCAAAGCAAGGCATGGAATGAAGATACTCAAAGCATATAACAAAAGTCCCTTAGTGACCATGAGCCAAAAGGGATCAGGAAATACAATTGAAAGCATGTGAACATAGCAAAAACATAAACAGATTCAGACTTAGTGAAAAACTGGAGCATGCAAAACAGATAACGAGTAGGCATGTTTACGAGCTCGATGCACTCACTACAAAGCATGACATGATAATCTAAGCATACACCCATCAATTAGACATGGCGTAGAAGCTAAACATGGCAAGAACAACAACATAGCATGCACGGATCAACAACAACAAGCTTGGCAAAATTGCAAAACATGTTAACAATCTGGCAGGAACATTTTATAGCAAAAGTAGAGTTCGATTGACTCAAGCTAGGGTGCTCCATAATTGCAAACAAAGACATGGATGGATAGAGCACAACATTGTCTACAAAACATCCTTACTGATCATGCTCAAAAGAGGCACGGATCACTAGGAAACAACATGAACATAAGGCATAAAAACAATAGCAGGACAAGGACTTAGTGAAATTCCAAGTCCCTGAAATCAGCATCATTGAGTAAGCTACTTTGCATGCTTGTGCTAGTCACCACAAAGATCACAAAAATGCATGGCATGCACCCCTGCAAAGATGGCATGGCATACATAAAAACACATGTAGAGCTCAGGATCATAGCATGCACACATTAATCATGGCAAAAATGACAAAAGGCCATTTGCTGAAACAGATCTGAAACTATCATCACATAGCCCTCTTCCAACAGCATTTCAGGCATCAAGATGAGCACAAATGAAAATGATGCAGTGAGATGAAATTATGTACTCTTCGAGACGAACATTTTGATATGCTACACGCCCAAAACGGAGCCACGGGTGCGGAGTTATGATGCGACGAATAGGGGCATAAAATATGAGGATTTGAGGACTTGGTCGTTTTGAAAAAAAAACAAATGAACGCGTTTTAGTTAAACGACGCTCAGGGCGGCGGGTAGCAGGGCTTCTCACCCGCGTGGCCTTGGGCCGGAGAGAGACGGAGAGAGATGGAGCTGGGCCGGTCAGAGTTGGGCTGGACCACGAGGCCCACGGGGGAGGTCAACGGGGTGACGTGGATCGGGCTCCTCCCGATCTCGCGCAAGGCGACGGTGGCGCGCCGGTGCTCCGGCGAGCAGGTGCCGGCGGGGATGAGCGGGGGATGGGGAGGCGCCAACCGAGGGCACGCGCCGGCGGAGGAGAGGAGCTCGTTCCGGCGGTCGGCATGCGGAGAGGGTGCCGCGCTCCGACGAGGCTCGACGTCGTCCGGCGAGGAGGCGGCGATGTCCAGCGACGAGGGCATGACGGAGTGAGGAGGCGCAGCGAGCGGCGCGCTCGGGCGGTGGATCGGCATCGGCGAGCGGCGTACCGGGCCGGGAGGGCCGGATCTGGGTAGCGGCGGCTCCGGCGGCGGCTGAGCGGGCAGGAACCGGCGGAGTGAAATGTGGCACGACGCGGTTGGGTGCGGGCGACGGCGGGGCTGACGTGGCAGCCCATGATTGGCCGGGGCGACGTGGAGGGGAGCGGCGGACATGTCCAGCGCGGCGTAGATGCGTCCGGACGTGCGGAAGAGGAGTGGATCTAGGTTTAGACCCGAATTTCGGGGGAGATGCACATATTTATAGGTAGAGGGAGCTAGGAGAGTCCAAATGAGGTGCGATTTTTGGCCACGCGATCGTGATTGAACGGCCTAGGTGATGGAGGAGGTTTAGGTGGGTTTTGGGACACTTTGGAGGGGGGTTGGGCTGCAACACAGACGAGGCCTTTTTGGTCCCTCAGTTAACCCTTAGAGTATCAAACGAAGTCCAAATGGCACGAAACTTGACAGGCGGTCTACCGGTAGTAAACCAAGGCCGCATGACAAGTCTCGCTCCAATCCGAAAACGTTTAACACCCGCACACGAAAAGAGATAGAAAGAGACACTGGATGACATAGGAGCGCCGGAATGCAAAACGGACAACGGGGAAAATGCTCGGATGCATGAGACGAACACGTATGCATATGAAATGCACATGATGACATGATATGCAATGCATGACACGCAAGCACATGACAAGGCAACAACAGCGAATAACTGGAAGACACCTAGCACATCAGCCTCGGGGCGTTACACCTGGATCTTATCTGATGAGAAAATCACGTTTCCGAAGGTTTCATTCTGTTTGGACTCCATTTGATATTCCTTTTCTTCGAAACCCTAAAACAGGCAAAAAACAGCAATTCTGGGCTGGGCCTCCGATTAATAGGTTAGTCCCAAAAATAATATAAAAGTGGATAATAAAGCCCAATAATGTCCAAAACAGTAGATAATATAGCATGGAGCAATAAAAAATTATAGATACGTTGGAGATGTATCAAGCATCCCCATGCTTAATTCCTGCTCGTCCTCGAGTAGGTAAATGATAAAAACGGAATTTTTGATGTGGAGTGCTACTTGGCATAATTTCAATGTAAATCTTCTTAATTATGGTATGAATATTCAGATTCAAAAGATTCAAGACAAAAGTTCATGTTGACATAAAAATAATAATACTTCAAGCATACTAACAAAGCAATTATGTCTTCTCAAAATAACATGGCAAAAGAAAGCTATCCCTACAAAATCATATAGTCTGGCTATGCTCTATCTTCACCACACAAAGTATTTAAGTCATGCACAACTCCGATGACAAGCCAAGCAATTGTTTCATACTTTTGACATTTTCAAAACTTTTTCGATCTTCACGCAATACATGAGTGTGAGCCATGGATATAGCACTATATGTGGAATAGAATGGTGGTTGTGGAGAAGACAAAAAGGGAGAAGATAGTCTCACATCAACTAGACGTATCAACGGGCTATGGAGATGCCCATCAATAGATATCAATGTGAGTGAGTAGGGATTGCCATGCAACGGATGCACTAGAGCTATAAGTATATGAAAACTCAAAAGAAACTAAGTGGGTGTGCATCCAACTCGCTTGCCCACGAAGACCTAGGGCATTTTGAGGAAGCCCATCATTGGAATATACAAGCCAAGTTCTATAATGAAAAATTCCCACTAGTATATGAAAGTGACATGATGAGAGACTCTCTATCATGAAGATCATGGTGCTACTTTGAAGCACAAATGTGGTAAAAGGATAGTAACATTGTCCCTTCTCTCTTTTTCTCTCTTTTTTTTTGTTTGGGCCTTCTCTTTTTTATGGCCTCTTTTCTTCGTCCGGAGTCTCATCCCGACTTGTGGGGGAATCATAGTCTCCATCATCCTTTCCTCACTTGGGACAATGCTCTAAAAATGAAGATGATCACACTTTTATTTTTCTCACAACTCAACAATTACAACTCGATACTTAGAACAAAATATGACTCTATATGAATGCCTCCGGCGGTGTACCGGGATATGCAATGAATCAAGAGTGACATGTATGAAAGAATTATGAACGGTGGCTTTGCCACAAATATGATGTCAACTACATGATCATGCTAGAACGGTGGCAATTTGCATGGCAATATATCTCGGAATGGCTACGGAAATGCCATGATAGGTAGGTATGGTGGCTGTTTTGAGGAAGGTATTTGGTGGGTGTATGATACCGATGAAAAGTGCGCGGTATTAGAGAGGCTAGCAATGGTGGAAGGAAGGAAAGTGCGTATAATCCATGGACTCAACATTAGTCATAAAGAACTCATATACTTATTGCAAAAATCTAGAAGTTATCAAAGCAAAGTATTACGCACATGCTCCTAGGGGGATAGATTGGTAGGAAAAGACCATCGCTCGTCCCCGACCGCCACTCATAAGCAAGACAATCAATAAATAATTCATGCTCTGTGTCGGTGTCAAAACCGGCGGATCTCGGGTAGGGGGTCCCGAACTGTGCGTCTAGGCCGGATGGTAACAGGAGGCAGGGGACACGATGTTTTACCCAGGTTCGGGCCCTCTTGATGGAGGTAAAACCCTACGTCCTGCTTGATTAATATTGATGATATGGGTAGTACAAGAGTAGATCTACCACGAGATCAGAGAGGATAAACCCTAGAAGCTAGCTTATGGTATGATTGTATGTTATGGTTGTTGTCCTACGGACTAAAACCCTTCGGTTTATATAGACACCGGAGAGGGTTAGGGTTACACAAGGTCGGTTACAAAGGAGGAGATATCCATATCCGTACTGCCTAGCTTGCCTTCCACGCCAAGTAGAGTCCCATCCGGACACGAGACGAAGTCTTCAATCTTGTATCTTCATAGTCTAACAGTCTGGCCAATGGAGATAGTCCAGCTATCCGGAGACCCCCTAATCCAGGACTCCCTCAATAGCCCCTGAACTAGGCTTCAATGACGATGAGTCCGGCGCGCAGTATTGTCTTCGGCATTGCAAGGCGGGTTCCTTCTCCGAATACACCGCAGAAGAATTTGAATACGAGGATAGTGTCCGACCCTGCAAAATAAGTTCCACATTCCACCGTAGAGAGAATAATATTTTCACAGATCTAATTTGTTGGCTTGTTTTGGCAGCATGACGTTACGTCATGGCCCGGTGATTATTCGAACCGTTTCTTTTAACCAGCCCCGCACATAACGCGAGGCAGTTTTTTGACACGTCTTGTCAAAGCAGAGATCGTGTCCCCTTATTACGGGATTCTCATCAATACGGGCGTGGGTAACACAACCGCGCCATCAATTGCGGCGCTTGGGGGATAAGCGAGTTTTACCAGGCAAGTGGGGACGCTTGGTTTCGTCCACCCATATAAAGGGATAATTATTCACCTTTCTATCCACGCCTTCTTCCTCCCTTACCCATCCGTTTTCGCACACTCGAGCTCTAGCGCCAAAGTCCGCACTTCCCACCTCGACCTTCTCCAATCATGTACGGAGCGGGAGGCAAGTGGATGGTCTCCTCCGTCACGGAGGGAGACATCAAAAAACTGAGGAGAGCCGGATACCTGCCCGACGACATCGCGCACCGGCTCCCAGATGAGGGGCAGCTCATCCCCACCCCCAGGCTCCATGAGAGGGTAGTATTCCTCACCCATTTCCTCCGCAGACTGGGGTTCCCTCTCCATCCCTTCGTCTGGGGGCTCATGTTTTATTATGGCCTGGATTTCCAGGATCTGGCCCCGAACTTCATCCTCAACATCTCGGCGTTTATCGTCGTGTGCGAGGCCTTCCTCCGCATCAAGCCCCACTTCGGCTTATGGCTGAAGACCTTCAATGTCAAGCCGAAGGTCGTGGGCGGCCTCCAGGCGGAGTGCGGAGGCTCCATGGTGGGCAAGATGCCCAACATAACATGGCTCGAGGGCTCCTTTGTGGAAACCATAAAGGGGTGGCAATCGGGGTGGTTCTATATCACCGAGCCGCGCGACCCTACATGGGCAGCAGCCCCCGAGTTCCAATCTGGCATCCCCACACGGATCACCTCCTGGAAAGAGAAGGGCCTGTCCTGTCGTAGTTCGAAAGAGCTAACCGGACTCCAAACATGTATTTAAAACATGGTGGACAAGAAGCTCAAGCTTGTCAACATAGTCCAAGTTATGCTCATCCGTCGGATACTCCTGTGCCAACAACGGGAGTTCAACTTGTGGGAGTTCAATCCGGCGGAGCACCGAACTCGCTCTTCGACACAACTCATGAAGACGCCTGGAGGGTGCTGTTCAAAAGTGTCGAGGTCCCCCCCCCCCTATTACTGAGGATCGCGGATTCAGCGCGAAGCGCCAAGCCAGTGCGGTAAGCTGTTTTACCTTTCACAGGATAATTATTTTTTATATAGATTGACTCTATGCGGGATCTATACTCTCGTACCTTTGACAGGATTGGCAAAAGATGGCCGGACAGATCGACTGTCCGGCTCCTTTGCCCGAAGGCCCCGCAGACGCTCTTCTGGAGAAGATGCTGACTTCTGCCCCTTATAAGGTGCCGGAGAAGACCAAGAAGGCCAAGGGAACCCGAAAGAGTTCCCGATGCCAGGCGTCGTCGGACTCACCGTCCGATGACTCTGCGACGCTCTCTCCCCCCGAAGACGAGGAAGAAGAAGAAGAAGATGCTCCCCCACCGACTGGGGAGACAAGAAAAGGAAGGCCGCCCCAACCGGGGAGGCCGGAGGGTCCAAGAAGGGAAGGACTCTCCTTCCGGACAGTTCCGCCGCCGCCGACGAAGGCGAAGGCGAGTGGTTGCCCAGGGTCAAGCCCCCGGGGAGATCGTAAGTATTTGGATACCAGAGTAACTCCTAGGATTCCTTTGTCGCACTGCTTTCCCTAACGCCGAACGCAATCATGCAGGCCGCCACAAGCCAGTATCGATGTATCATCGGACGGCTCCTTGGGCTTGTCGGACATGGATAGCGATCCAGTCCCGACCGCCACCTCCCCTCATCCTGCCGACGACGCCGAGGTGTTGTCTCAAGAGGCACCGGATCGAGGGGAGACAGTCCTGGAGGCACCTCAAGGCGACCTTCCAGACTCCGGGAGCCGTGGGGACGGGGCCCCTGAGAGCTCCGAGTTCGGCCCTCAGCCGAACACCGTGCTGGACCCTCTAGCGGTTCCGGGCTCGGGCTGGTGGCCTCCTTCTAAGAGGGGCAAGACGCCTGTGCCGGTGACCTCTGTCCATCCAGAGGCACTGGACAATCTGCTGGAAGCGCTTCGCAGCGCTTCCATCGACGAGGAGCACCGCACTATCATGAGTGCGGTGATCCAGAAGGTTCAGTCCGCCAAGAGTTGATTGACTGAAGCCTATGCCAGCCTTCTAACAGGCTTTGAGGTAAGTGTTTTAAAATGTAGTAGAAATATTACTGCATAGACAGTAGCCCCTGATGCTTTGTTCGGTGTTCACAAAGAAAAGCCGAACAGAGGATCAAATAATATCGCAGGAGTCTAAAATAATTGTGTCAATATGCATATGCAGGCTTCGCTGCTGGCGTCCGCTGCACTGACTGCGGAGGTCGTCGTACTAAAGCAGGACCTTGAGGGGTCCAGAAAAGAGCTCGGCCTTTCCAAGAGGCAGCTCGAGGAGAACAAGGGTAAGTAATACCCTGTCTTATGTATATATATAAAAGAGGACGCGATTGCAAAATGACGGGATCATCGTATGTTTGCCAGGGGCCACAACCGAGGTGGCGACCCTGAAGCAAGCGCTAACCAAGGCCGAAGATACAGCAGCCAAGGAGCGCACCGAGCGAGAGAAGCACGAGGCTCGGGTGGGCGAGGTGCAGCAAGAGCTCCAGGCTCTTGTGGCGAAGCACGAGGCGTTGGAGCTTGACTCCAAGACGCGGGAGTCTGAGCTTGCCGCGGCCCTCGAGAGTGTAAAAAGTGCCAAGGCCGAAGCCCAAAAGGCCCTCCAAGAGATCGACGCGATGAAGAAGATAGCGGCGGGTAAGGCTTTCTATATGCAAAGCAAGCATGTAAAAGTAAATTGCCGATTACTTACCCGGATCCGGAGCTCTTCAGGAGCATTCGCAGATTTGCCCTGCAGTGTGTCCGATGCCGCACAATTTTACTAGGCCGAGGACGGAAGCTCGACAGAGAAGATGTTCTGGTCTCAGTATGCTGAGGCTGAACATCCGGTGCCAATGAGCGACCAGTTGAAGCAGATGGTCGAGCTACATAAGGCGGCCGATTAGGCCATGAAGAGCTTTATAGTCCGGTTGTGGCCTGGCGACGCCCTTCCGAACAGCTTCTTCGGCCTGGTGAGGCGGCTCGTGGATGCCTGCCCGCGGCTGGAGGTCGTCAAGCGATCTGTCTGCATTGAAGGTGCACGCCGGGCTTTCGCCCGTGTGAAATTGTAGTGGGTCAAGCTAGACGACCGTGAAGCTGATCAAGGAGGGGCCGCCAGAGGGCAAGGAGCACCGCCACCCCGAGATGTACTACAAGGGTGTTTTGCCGGGCGCCCGTCTCATCGCGGATGAGTGTTCAAAAGATGTAATATTTGAATGAGACTTGCTCGAGTGATCCTGTATGATGAAAACTTGTTTCATATGCGCTATGCAACGCTTGTGTGAATTTAAAATATTACCTTCTGTTTGGCCGTTTATCCAATCTGAGAGATGGCTAGTCCTCGGCTTCTGCCCCCATGCCATGAGTGCTGGGGTGTTCGGGATAAACCTGAGCACTCTTGTTCCCATATTTGGGTCCTTCGAGGGAGGTGCTCAGCACAACGAACAAGGCAACCGGACTAATAATGCTTTATCACTCTCACTTAGCCATAGAATTCTATAATTTTAAATTTCGGCGAAGCCCCGGGTATTCAGAAGGCCGAATTCGGGGCGCGATACACGCCTATAAGCCGGACAGGGCCGGCCCCTCGCCCTAAGCGGCATAAGTCTTTAGGGACTCGAAAAACCTCGCCGAACAGCGATCAGTCTCTCGCCTTATCATGACAGTCAGTTTTAGCTTTCTCTACTAAGGTGCTGAACCCAGCAGAACCGGGGCACAATCGCAGTAGTTCTCCTAGCGCTACCTTAGCCGATAGAGCGGAACGTAAGGTACCAAAACATAGGAGCCGGGCAAACCCAACATTTGACCAAAGACATGATTCGGAGCTGATGCATATAATGCTATAAGTTCGGGGTGCCGCACTTGTGAAAGTGTTCGGACTTTTCACACCGCATTGTGGGGTACGTAAGCCCATGGTGTATTGGCCGTACCATAGTGTACGGTTGCAAGGCGTCATTAATGAACACATAGATATATATATATATAACAAGAATGCAATAATAGTCATAATGGCATGCATTGTTTATTAAAAAAATGCGTTTAAAGCAGAGTGATACAGATAGTGTGATAAGCAAAGAGCAGGACTATGTCCCTTCCAAGGGCGAGCTGAGGAATGATATTAAATCGAATTTTTTGCTCGTTACTGCAATCAACCTGGGATTTCCGTGGTATAACGTAGCTGTCTGCCTCCTTGGTTGCTGCATCATGTGTTCGGCAATAGTGTTGCCGGATAGTGTTTCCAGAGATTAAGGTCCTGAAAGAAAAAGGAAAAATAACCAAACGGGAAGCCCCTAGTGCGGTTTAGGCCGCGTTTTGGGGCGTGCCGCAGTTGTGCCCCCTCCCTACCTATGCCCATGGTATTTTTAATGCGTAATTATGTACGCGCGGCACGAATATCGCTGTTGGGCTGGGATTGGGGTGGCTGCCGTATTGCTACGCGAGCTCAGATCGCGCCAGGCGGTCTATTTGCCAATTGCCCCAAGTGTGCTTGAAGGTGTCTGGGCTTTGAAGCGCCGAACTGGTTGATTGCCTTGAGAGGCTGCTTTGCGCTTCTGCTGCAAGGGCCGCGGTGTGCTCCTTTGTTCGGAGAGAGCGCTCTGTGTTTCCATTGACTGTAATGACTCCGCGAGGTCCTGGCATCTTGAGCTTGAGGTATGCATAATGCGGTACTGCATTGAATCTAGCAAATGCGGTTCGCCCGAGCAGCGCGTGATAACCACTGCGGAACGGGACTATATCGAAGATTAACTCTTCGCTTTGGAAGTTATCCGGGGATCCAAAGACCACTTCCAGTGTAATTGAGCCTGTGCAATGGGCCTCTACGCCTGGAATGACGCCCTTAAAGGTCGTTTTTGTGGGTTTGATCCTTGAGGGGTCTATACCCATTTTGCGCACTGTGTCCTGATAAAGTAGGTTCAGGCTGCTGCCGCCGTCCATAAGGACTCGAGTGAGGTGAAATTCGTCGATGATTGGGTCTAGGACCAGTGCGGCGAATCCGCCATGATGGATACTAGTGGGGTGGTCCCTGCGATCGAAGGTGATCGGATAGGAGGACCAAGGGTTGAACTTTGGGGCGACTGGCTCCAACGCATTTACGTCCCTGAGCGCACGCTTCCGCTCCCTCTTGGGGATGTGGGTTGCGTATATCATGTTCACCGTCCGCACTTGCGGGGGAAACCTCTTCTGTCCTCCAGTGTGCCGCTGCCAGGGCTCCTCCTCGTCATCGCTATGCGGCCCCTTGTCCTTGTTTTTGGCAATTAACTTGCCGGCTTGCTTGAACACCCAACAATCCCTGTTGGTGTGATTGGCTGGCTTGTCTAGGGTGCCGTGTATTTGACACGAGCGATCGAGTATACGGTCCAAGCTGGACGGACCTGGCGTACTTTGTTTGAATGGCTTTTTCTGCTGACCGGGTTTAGAGCCTTTGAATCCGGCATTGACTGCCGTATCCTTAGTATTTTCGCTGTTAATGCGGCGCTTATGCTTGTTGTGACGTGACCTGCTATTGCCGTCCTTGGTATCTGAGGTACCATGGTTCTTTGATATGTTATTACTGTGAGCCATCCAGTTGTCTTCTCCCGCACAAAAGCAGGTCATGAGCGTCGTGAGAGCTGCCATAGATTTCGGCTTTTCCTGACCAAGGTGCCGGGCTAGCCACTCGTCTTAGATGTTGTGCTTGAAAGCCGCTAAGGCCTCTGCATCCGGACAGTCGACGATTTGATTTTTCTTTGTAAGGAACCTAGTCCAGAATTGCCTGGCCGACTCTTCTGGCTACTGAATTATGTGGCTTAAATCATCGGCGTCTGGTGGTCGCACATAAGTGCCCTGAAAGTTGTCGAGGAATGCGGCTTCCAGATCTTCCCAACAGCTAATGGAGTCCGATGGCAAGCTGTTAAGCCAATGTCGCGCTGGTCCTTTGAGCTTTAGTGGGAGGTATTTGATGGCGTGTAAGTCATCGCTGCGGGCCATGTGGATGTGGAGGAGGAAATCCTCAATCCATACTGCGGGATCTGTTGTGCCGTCGTATGATTCAATATTTACAGGTTTGAAACCTTCTGGGAATTGATGTTCCATTACTTCATCTGTGAAGCATAAGGGGTGTGCGGCACCTCTGTATTGGGCTATATCGCGACGCAGCTCGAATGGGTCTTGCCCGCTGTGTTCGGCCCGACCGGATTTGCTTTTACTGTATCCGGCGTGACGTTTGTCGTCTCGCAGAGTGGTGCGCCCTCGTGATCTATAGATCGATCTTGAATGCTTTGCCTTGTCCTCCAATATGTCTCGCAGGTCTGGCGTATCTCCCCATGCCTTTTTATTTGAATGGCGTTGGGGTGGAGGCTGAGCTTTTGGCTGGAATGCCTCTCTATCGCGGCCACGAGGTGGCCGATCAGCCGTATCATATGCTTCTTCCTCCAGTCGGGGTAGTACCCTGCGCCTTGGGTAACTCTTGGAGGGGCGCTCGAGTTTATATTCCTCGGCCACGAGGACTTCAGTCCATTTGTCAGCTAGCAGATCTTGAACAGCTTGAAGCTGCTGCTGCTTTTTCTTCAGGCTATTTGTCGTGGCCATAAGCCGGCGCTTGAAGCGCTCGTGTTCGACGGGATCCTCTGGTACGGCGAATTCATCGTCGCCGAGGCTTGCCTCGTCTTCGGAGGGGGGCATGTGATCGTCATCCTCCTCCTCTCCGTATGCCGCTCTCTCAGGAGAGCTGGCTCTTCCATCCTCCTGCTCTAAATCTTGTTGGAGGGGTTTGTTGTTTTCTTCGGCACTATCCGGAGTGTTATTATCTCCTGTGCTGATATCACCACTTTTGCTTTGGCGGGACTTAGAGCGGCGCCGCTGACATCAGTGTTTGGGTTGCTTCTTGGAGGGGTCATCCTCCGCTATCCCGTCGCCATTGCCTTCTTTGGGTGTATCCACCATGTATATGTCATATGACGAGGTGGCTTTCCAGTGCCCTATAGGTGCTGGTTCATGTTCGTCTCCTACATCGTCATCCATACCGTCGATGTCTTCGGAGTCAAAGTCGAGCATGTCGGTTAAATCATCGACAATAGCTATGAAGTGGGTGGTGGGTGGGCGTCGAATTTCTTCGTCGTCCGCATCCCAATCCTGTTGGCCATAATCCGGCCAGGGCTCTCCTGACAAAGAGAGAGACCTTAGTGAATTCAAAATGTCACCGAAGGGCGAGTGCTAAAAGATATCTGCGGCGGTGAATTCCATGATCGGCGCCCAATCGGATTCGATTGGCAGAGGCGTGGATGGTTCGGAGTCCGGAAAAGAGTCCGGCACCTTGGAGTCACGGGCTGCATAGAGGATTATGCTGGTGTTTGGCTCAATCACCGTTGAGACTGTAGCCCCTGAGGCGGTGTCTAACCACCCATCCTCGATTGGCGCAGTTGGCTCCGAGCTAAGGGTCGGAGCTGATGCGGGCGCGGCCTCTGGGGTACTGTTTGGCGGCAGAGCTAGGTCATACCCATCGCGACAGTGCGGCACGCCCGGCTGTGGCTCGAATCCGTCGAAGATCAAGTCTCCGCGGATGTCGGCCGTGTAGTTCAAACTTCCAAATCTGACATGACGGCCTGGGGCGTAGCTTTCAATCTGCTCCAGATGGCCAAACGAATTAGCCCGCAGTGCAAAGCCGCCGAATACGAAGATCTGTCCGGGGAGAAAAGTCTCACCCTGGACCACATTGCTATCGTTGATAGTAGGAGCCATCAAGCCTAACGGCGACGACACAGAGGAACTCTCAATGAAAGCACCAATGTCGGTGTCAAAACTGGCGGATCACGGGTAGGGGGTCCCGAACTGTGCGTCTAGGCCGGATGGTAACAGGAGGCAGGGGACACGATGTTTTACCCAGGTTCGGGCCCTCTTGATGGAGGTAAAACTCTACGTCCTGCTTGATTAATATTGATGATATGGGTAGTACAAGAGTAGATCTACCACGAGATCAGAGAGGCTAAACCCTAGAAGCTAGCCTATGGTATGATTGTATGTTATGGTTGTTGTCCTACGGACTAAAACCCTTCGGTTTATATAGACACCGGAGAGGGTTAGGGTTACACAAGGTCGGTTACAAAGGAGGAGATATCCATATCCGTACTACCTAGCTTGCCTTCCACGCCAAGTAGAGTCCCATCCGGACACGAGACGAAGTCTTCAATCTTGTATCTTCATAGTCTAACAGTCCGGCCAATGGAGATAGTCCGGCTATCCGGGGACCCCCTAATCTAGGACTCCCTCACTCCGACTTCATCACATAACGGTTCACCATACGTGCATGCTACGGGAATCACAAACTTTAACACAAGCATTTATCAAATTCACAACTACTCAACTATCATGACTCTAATATCACCATCCTCATATCTCAAAACAATTATCAAGCATCAATTTTTTCTTAGTATTAAACGCACTCAAAAGAAAGTTTTACAAATATTGAATACCAAGCATATTATTATTAAGCAAATTACCATGCTATTAAGACTCTCAAAATAATCTAAGTGAAGCATGAGAGATCAATAGTCTCTATAAAACAAATCCATCACCGTTCTCTAAAAGATATAAGTGAAGCACTAGAGCAAAATTATATAACTCAAAAGATATAAGTGAAGCACATAGAGTATTCTATCAAATTCCGAATTATGTATGGCTCTCTCAAAAGGTGTGTACAGCAAGGATGATTGTGGTAAACTAATAAGCAAAGACTCAAATCATAAAATACGCTCCAAGCAAAACACATATCATGTGGTGAATAAAAATATAGCTCCAAGTAAAGTTACCGATAGAAGTAGATGAAAGAGGGGATGCCTTCCGGGGCATCCCCAAGCTTTGGCTTTTAGGTGTCCTTAGATTATCTTGGGGGTGCCATGGACATCCCCAATCTTAGGCTCTTGCCACTCCTTGTTCTATAATCCATCAAATCTTTACCCAAAACTTGAAAACTTCACAACACAAAACTTAAAGTAGAAAATCTCATGAGCTCCGTTAGCGAAAGAAAACAAAAGACCACTTCAAGGTACTGTAATGAACTCATTCTTTATTTATATTGGTGTTATACCTACTGTATTCCAACTTCTCTATGGATTATAAACTATTTTACTAGCCATAGATTCATCAAAATAAGCAAACAACACACGAAAAAACAGAATCTGTCAAAAACAGAACAGTCAGTAGTAATCTGTAGCTAGCACAAGATCTGGAAACCAAAAAATTCTAAAATAAATTTCTGGACGTGAGTAATTTATATATTAATCATCTGAAAAAAGAATTAACTAAATAGCACTTTCCAAATAAAAATGACAGCAGTTCTCGTGAGCGCTAAAGTTTCTGTTTTTTACAGCAAGTTCAACAAGACTTTCCCCAAGTTTCCCAACAGTTCTACTTGGCACAAACACTAATTAAACACAAAAAAAACCAAAATAGAGGCTAGATAAATTATTTATTACTAAACAGGAGCAAAAATCAAGGAATAAAAATAAAATCGGGTTGCCTCCCAACAAGCGCTATCGTTTAACGCCCCTAGCTAGGCATAACAAACACGAATAGATCTAGGTATTGCCATATTTGGTAGGCAATTCTTCAATGAGACATCTATCTCCCTTAGGAATTTCTTTATTTCTAGTGATTATCAAACTCTTAGGCACAAGATCGAAAAATTCATTTGTAGCAATTGGTTCCTTAATGATAGCAAAAAGATTGGGATGAATACTTATAGATTTAAGATCCGCAGTTTCCTTACTAGATGATTCACCCTTATTTTTAGGAACATACATAAGCTTGGCAATTTTAGTAGGAGGACTTGGAGTATTCTTTACGGAAGAAAAGGCGGTTCCCAAATTCGTAATGATACCCTCAAGTTTATCGATTATAGTAGAATCTAAGTTTATTTTCTCATTAATTATGGGTTCCTTTTCCTTAATATTTTTTCAAAGTCATTCCTACCTTAGATCCATATTGAGTAATTTGATTGTGGATCTTTTTATCTAGATTTTCAATTAATTCAATGGTAGCAACTTAATTTTCAATAATTTCAAGTCTTTGCATAACATGCTCCAAAGTTAACATAATTCCATTAACCAAAAGAGGTGGTGAGCCAAATAAATCTAACATAGCATTATAAGAATCAAAAGTATGGCTACCCAAGAAATTCCCTCTGGTAAAGGTATCAAGGATATATCTGTACCAAGGACTAGCACCTACATAAAAATTGCGGAGAAGAACTGAAGTAGATTGCTTCCTGGTAGATCTATTTTGAGCATTGAAAATTCTATAAAAAGCATCTTTTAGATTTTCTCCCTCGCTTTGTTTAAAATTTAGAACTTCATTCTCGGGAGACAACGGAGAAGATAAGAGACTAGCCATGACGACAAGCAAACAAAGTAACACATGAGCAAACAAAAAGCAAACGAGCAAAAAGAGGCAAATAGAGAGGGAGAGGGAGGATAGAGAGAGAGGGCGAATAAAATGGCAAGGGTCAATTGGGGGGAGAGGAAAACGAGAGGCAAATGTCAAATAATGTAGTGCAGGAGATAGAGATTGTGATGGGTACTTGGTATGTTGACTTTTGCGCAACTCCCCGGCAACGGCGCCAGAAATTCTTCTTGCTACCTCTTGAGCACTGCGTTGGATTTCCCCGAAGAGGAGAGGATGATGCAACAAAGTAGCGTAAGTATTTCCCTCAGTTTTTGAGAACCAAGGTATCAATCCAGTAGGAGGCTACGCGCGAGTCTCTTGTACCTACACAAAAACAATAGCTCAACGCAACCAACGCGCTTAGGGGTTGTCAATCCCTTCACGGTCACTTACGAAAGTGAGATCTGATAGAGATGATAAATAATATTTTTGGTATTTTTGGTATAGAGATGCAAAGTAAAAAAGTAAAAGTATAGTAAAAGCAAAGCAATAATAAAGTGATGGAGATTGATATGATGAGAAAGAGACTCGGGGGCCATAGGTTTCACTAGTGGCTTCTCTCAAGAGCATAAGTATTCTACGGTGGGTGAACAAATTACTGTTGAGCAATTGATAGAATTGAGCATAGTTATGAGAATATCTAGGTATGATCATGTATATAGGCATCACGTCCGAGACAAGTAGACCGACTCCTGCCTGCATCTACTACTATTACTCCACTCATCGACCACTATCCAGCATGCATCTAGAGTATTAAGTTAAAAACAGAGTAATGCCTTAAGCAAGATGACATGATGTAGAGGGATAGTTTCATGCAATATGATAAAAAAACCATCTTGTTATCCTCGATGGCAACGATACAACACATGCCTTGCTGCCCCTTCTGTCACTGGGAAAGGACACCGCAAGATCGAACCCAAAGCTAAGCACTTCTCCCATGGCAAGAACAACCAATCTAGTAGGCCAAACCAAACTGATAATTCGAAGAGACTTGCAAAGATAACCAATCATACATAAAAGAATTCAGAGAAGATTCAAATGTTATTCATAGATAGACTTGATCATAAACCCACAATTCATCGGTCTCAACAAACACATCGCAAGAAGAAGATTACATCGAATAGATCTCCATGAGAGAGGGGGAGAACATTGTATTGAGATCCAAAAAGAGAGAAGAAGCCATCTAGCTACTAACTATGGACCCGTAGGTCTGAAGTAAACTACTCACACTTCATCAGAGAGGCTTGGATGATGATGTAGAAGCCCTCCGTGATCGATGCCCCCTCCGGCGGAGCTCTGGAACAGGCCCCAAGATGGGCTCTCGTGGATACAGAAAGTTGCGGCGGTGGAATTAGGTTTTTGGCTCCGTATCTGATCGTTTGGGGGTACGTGGATATATATAGGAGGAAGAAGTACGTCGGTGGAGCTTCGAGGGGCCCACGAGGCAGGGGGCGCGCCCTGGGGGGGCGCCCTCCACCCTTGTGACCGCCTCGTGGCTTTCTTGACGGAGGGTCCAAGTCTCCTGGATCTTATCTGATGAGAAAATCACGTTTCCGAAGGTTTCATTCCGTTTGGACTCCGTTTGATATTCCTTTTCTTCGAAACCCTAAAACAGGCAAAAACATCAATTCTGGGTTGGGCCTCTGGTTAATAGGTTAGTCCCAAAAATAATATAAAAGTGGATAATAAAGCCCAATAATGTCCAAAACAGTAGATAATATAGCATGGAGCAATCAAAAATTATAGATACATTGGAGACGTATCACTTACCACCCCCAGACTAGCGGTCAAGTCGAGAGGGTGAATCAAATCATAGAGGACATGCTAAGTGATGACCCACAAGTGTAGGGGATCTATCATAGCCTTTTCTATAATTAAGAGTGTCAAACCCAACGAGGAGCAGAAGGAAATGATAAGCAGTTTTCAGTAAGGTATTCGCTGCAAGCATTGGAATTATCGGTAACAGATAGTTTTGTGATAAGATAAATTGTAACAAGCAACAAGTAATAAAAATAAATAAGGTGCAGCAAGATGGCCCAATCCTTTTTGTAGCAAAGGACAAGCCTGGACAAACTCTTATATGAAGGAAAGCGCTCCCGAGGATACATGGGAATTATCGTCAAGCTAGTTCACGTTCATATGATTCGTGTTCGGTACTTTGATAATTTGATATGTGGGTGGACCGGTGCTTGGGTACGCCCTTACTTGGACAAGCATCCCACTTATGATTAACCGCCATTGCAAGCATCCGCAACTACAACAGAAGTATTAAGGTAAACCTAACTGATACGTCTCCAATGTATCTACTTTTCCAAACACTTTTGCCCTTGTTTTTGGACTCTAACTTGTATGATTTGAATGGAACTAACCCGAACTGATGCTGTTTTCAGCAGAATTGCCATGATGTTGTTTTATGTGCAGAAAACAAAAGTTCACGGAATGACCTGAAACTCCACGGGATATCTTACAATAAATAATAAAAAATCCTCGCCAAAGATGAAGACGATGGGGGCCACACCCTTCTCACGAGGGTGGGGGCGCCCCCCTCCCCTAGGGCGCGCCCCCTACCCCGTGGGCCCCCTGGCAACCCCCCGACTCCAACTCCAACTCTATATAACTGCTTTCGGGGAGAAAAATAGGATAGAAGAAATCATCACATTTTACGATACAGAGTCGCCACCAAGCCCTAAAACCTCTTGGGAGGGCTGATCTGGAGTCCGTTCGGGGCTCTGGAGAGAGGGATTCATCGTCGTCGTCATCATCAACCATCCTCCATCACCAATTTCATGATGCTCACCGCCGTGCGTGAGTAATTCCATCGTAGGCTTGCTGGATGGTGATGCGTTGGATGAGATTCACCATGTAATCGAGTTAGTTTTGTTAGGGTTTGATCCCTAGTATCCACTATGTTCTGAGATTGATGTTGCTATGACTTTGCTATGCTTAATGCTTGTCACTAGGGCCCGAGTGCCATGATTTCAGATCTAAACCTATTATGTTTTCATCAATATATGAGAGTTCTAGATCCTATCTTGCAAGTCTATAGTCACCTATTATGTGTTATGATCCGTTAACCCCGAAGTGACAATAATCAGGATACTTACCGGTGATGACCGTAGTTTGAGGAGTTCATGTATTCACTATGTGCTAATGCTTTGCTCCGGTTCTCTATTAAAAGGAGGCCTTAATATCCCTTAGTTTCCATTAGGACCCCGCTGCCACGGGAGGGTAGGAGAAAAGATGTCATGCAAGTTCTTTTCCATAAGCATGTATGACTATATTCGGAATACATGCCTACATTACATTGACGAATTGGAGCTAGTTTTGTGTCACCCTATGTTATGACTGTTACATGATGAACCGCATCCGGCATAATTATCCATCATTGATCCAATGCCTACGAGCTTTCCATATACTAGTTTACGCTTATTTACTTTCCCGTTGCTATTGTTACAATCACTACAAAATACCAAAAACACTACTTTGCTTTCGTTACTCTTTTGTTACCGTTACCATCACTATCATATTACTTTGCTACTAAACACTTTGCTGCAGATACTAATTTCCAGGTGTGGTTGAATTGACAACTCAACTGCTAATACTTGAGAATATTCTTTGGCTCCCCTTGTGTCGAATCAATAAATTTGGGTTGAATACTCTACCCTCGAAAGATGTTGCGATCCCATATACTTGTGGGTTATCAAGACTAATTTTTGGCGCCGTTGCCGGGGAGCATAGCTCTATTTTTGAGTCACTTGGGATTTATATCAGCTGGGCACTATGAAGAACTTGAGAGATCCAAAAACTAAGATCTATCCCTCAACTACGAGGGGAGGTAAGGAACTGCCATCTAGCTCTGCACTTGATTCACCTTCTGTTATGAGTAAGCTTGCGACACCTACACCTACTTCTGCTATTCGTTCTGATATGTCGCATGTTATTGATGATGCTACTTCTGCTATGCATGATACTTATGATGAAACTACCTCTATGCCTGATACTACTATGCCACTTAGTGATTTTCTCGAGGAACGACTTGCTAGGGCTAGAGAGATTGAAAATATTGAATCTGATTATGAAGATGAAAGTGATGATGAAGAATCACTTGTTATTCCTGAGGGTTATTTATTTGATCAAGATGCTTCTTTAGCTATTTTAGCCTGCAAAGATAGATATGAACTCAAAAGGTTATTAGCTAAATGGAATAAGCAATCTCCAAATGCTAGGATGAGACCTGACCCTGCTTTTGCTACTTCACCTATATGTGTTGCTGATAAGTTTTATGAATTCTCTGTTGATCCTGATATAATTACTTTGGTTGAATCTGATCCTTTTCATGGTTATGAATCTAAAACTGTTGTAGCACATCTTACTAAATTAAATGATATAGCCACCCTATTCACTAATGATGAGAGATCTCGCTACTTTTATATCCTTAAAATATTTCCATTCTCGTTAAAGGGTGATGCTAAGATATGGTTTAATTCTCTTGATCCTGGTTGTGTGCGTAGTCCCCAGGATATGATTTACTACTTCTCTGCTAAATATTTCCCTGCGCATAAGAAACAAGCTGCTTTAAAGGAAATATACAACTTTGTGCAAATTAAAGAAGAGAGTCTTCCACAAGCTTGGGGGAGGCTTCCCAAGTTACTTAATGCTTTGCCTGATCATCCTCTTAAGAAAAATTAAATACTTGATATCTTTTATAATGGACTAACCGATGCTTCCATAGATTACCTGGATAGTTGTGCTGGTTCTCTTTTCAGGGAAAGAACACCGGATGAAGCTGAAATCTTATTGAATAATATGTTGACAAATGAAAATAATTGGGCACCTCTTGAGCCAGCTCCTGCTCCAATTAATGATCCTATTCCTAAACCAACTCTGAAAAAGAGAGGTGTTCTATTTCTCAGTCCTGAAGATATGCAAGAGGCAAAGAGATCTATGAAAGAAAAAGGTATTAAAGCTGAAGATGTTAAGAATTTACCTCCTATTGAAGAAATACATGGTCTCAATTTACCGCCTGATGAAGAAATATATGATCTTAATCCTTTATTTATTGAAGAACCTCCAGACCTCAATAACCCGACACAGGTAGTAAAGGTAAATTCTCTCTATAGATATGATAAAGCTGAAATCCCTCCTACTAAAATTGCTAGTCAATGCTTGGATGATTTTGATAATTTTATATTTAAGCAAGAAGACTTCAATGCTTATTTTGGCAGACAATTAAAACAAGATGCTGATATGATTAAATACTTGGGTGATTATATGGCTAATATTAGATGTGAACTTAAACTGGTTAGCAAACATGCTTCT
Organism: Triticum aestivum; assembly: GCF_018294505.1. Classification (NCBI taxonomy): domain Eukaryota; kingdom Viridiplantae; phylum Streptophyta; class Magnoliopsida; order Poales; family Poaceae; genus Triticum; species Triticum aestivum. Next base: position 106,645,296 of record NC_057797.1, read on the forward strand.
ATAGTTACCACTCAAGTAGAACAAGTACTTAAAGCTCAAAAAGAATTGCTCAATGAGATGAATAGTAAGAAAAATGATTATGATGTTAAAGTGTCTACTAGAACTGGTAGAATGACTCGGGAACCTTTGTATCTTGAAGGTCACCCTAAGAGAATTGAGCAAGATTCTCAGAGAAATAAAATTGATGCACATAGTTCTTCTAAAAAGAAGAAAAAGAAAAATGATAGAACTGTGCAAACTTCTAGTGAACCTATTGCTGAACCACCTGATAATCCAAATGATATCTCTATGTCTGATGCTGAAACACAATCTGGTAATGAACATGAACCTAATGAAAATGTTAATGATGATGTTCATATTAATGCTCAACCTAGTAATGATAATGATGTAGAAATTGAACCTGCTGTTGATCTTGATAAACCACAATCAAAGAATCAACGTTATGATAAGAAAGACTTGGTTGCTAGGAAACATGGTAAAGAAAGAGAACCTTGGGTTCAGAAACCCATGCCTTTTCCTCCCAAACCATCCAAGAAAAAGGATGATGAGGATTTTGAGCGCTTTGCTGAAATGATTGGACCTATATTTTTGCGTATGCGATTGACTGATATACTCAAAACAAATCCTTATGCTAAGTACATGAAAGATATTATTACAAATAAAAGAAAGATACCGGAAGCTGAAATTTCCACCATGCTTGCTAATTATACTTTTAACGGTGGAATACCAAAGAAACTTGGAGATCCAGGAGTACCTACTATACCATGCTCCATTAAAAGAAACTATGTTAAAACTACTTTATGTGATCTTGGAGCCGGTGTTAGTGTTATGCCTCTCTCTTTATATCGTAGACTTGATTTGAATAAGTTGACACCTACTAAAATATCTTTGCAAATGGCTGATAAATCAACTGCTATACCTGTCGGTATTTGTGAGGATGTGCTTGTTGTAGTTGCAAACGTTACTATTTTAATGGACTTTGTTATTCTTAATATTCCCGAGGACGATAGTATGTCTATTATTCTTGGAAGACCTTGTCTTAATACTGCAGGGGCTGTTATTGATTGCAACAAAGGCAATGTCACTTTTCATGTTAATGGTAATGAGCATACGGTACACTTTCCAAGGAAACAACCTCAAGTTCATAGTATCAATTCTATCGGAAAAATTCCATCGATTATATTTGGAGGTTTTGAATTTCCTCTTCCTACTGTCAAGAAGAAATATGATATACTTATTATTGGGGATGTGCATATCCCTGTTGAGGTAACCTAATGTTATTCGAAATTTCTCCGGTTTCATGTTAATCGGAATGGGTTTGTTAACAAGACTTGATCAACCTTGTTAGTGGATTCCTTTTGACGAGCATGAGATGGATGAAACTAGAAGCACAACCTTCTGTACCCTCTCTATACTTTCTGTTATTTAGTTGAGATAAAGTAAAAATAAATAATTTTCTGTCTGTTATCTGATTATCCGTGCAATATAAAAATACCTCGAAAATAAAAGTTCTCCAAATGCCCTAAAAATTAAATATGATTTTTTATAGAATATTTGAGGATTTATGGAACAAAGAACACACCAGGGGGGCCAACCACCTTGCCACGAGGGTGGAGGGCGCGCCCCCTGCCTCGTGGGCCCACGGTGGCCCTCCTCCACTTATTCTTCCAGCCACACACTTCATCTTCCTCCCCCAAACACGAAAAACCAACTCAAACCCGAGTCCAAGCTCGTTTTGCTGCCATTTTTGATCTCCTTGCTCAAAGCACCTCTCACAAAACTGCTTGGGGAGATTGTTCCTTGGTATCTGACTCCTCCATTGGTCCAATTAGTTTTTGCTCTAGTGCTTTATTCATTGCAAATTTGTGTTGCTTAGGTGACCCTGTTCTTGAGCTTTCATGTCAAATTTATATGATCAAAAGTAGTTTTGATGCATGATGTAGGCCCTAGGCACTTGTAGGAGTAGTGGCTATCAATATTATTGAGTTTGGTCTACTTTTATTTTGAAGTTACTAAATTTTTTTCAGAATTTTTCAGAGGAAGAAATATGCTTAGGAAAATGTTCCAAGGCGGTTCTTTAAAGAAGCAAGGACCCAGGCTTGCAATGCGTGATGCTGACGAAGAGACGCTCAAGTGCGTCCTTATGAGTGGCCTTCTGAAATTTTTATGGATCAAGCGGGAATTAAAGAAGAATTTAACGCATATTTGCGTAATGTCGATCTTGAGGACTTTGAGGCAGACAGATGCCCCCAGTATCATGAGCTCACAAGCTCTTTTGTGAGGAGGTTTAAGTATTCATCTTCAAGTAATTCTCCTTCAGTCATGTTTGATCTTTATGATAAATCTTATACCATGGACCTAGAGGATTTCACTCTTGCTTGCAAACTTCCACAAGGGGTAGTGTTAGGGATCCCTCTAAATCTGAATTTAGAAACTTTCTTGCTAGTATAACTGTAGGGAATCCAGAGATATAACGCAAGCTACCATAGGGAGCATTCACTTTCCTTCTATACATTCCTTTGCTCTCTTCATAGGTAGGTGCATAAATGCTAAGGATGAAGCATGTCACATGTGTGTCCCTGACCTTAACATTCTCAGGAGTGCTGTGTCAGGAGACCAATCTTATCATATGGGAGCCATTGTAGCCCATAGGTTGCATCATAATAGACATAATGGAGATTTCTTTGGAGGAATTTATGCAACCCGCTTAGCCAAATTTCTTGAGATAGACGTTCGTGAAGGAGACATGGAGTTGCCTCCTGCTTATTTAGATTTTGATTCTATGGTTTCCCACCATTTTGTCGAGAGGAACGAATCACCTCTCCAGTACCGACTAATCTTTGACAGACGCCGTGTTGTCCATATTACTCTCCTTGCTCCTGCTTTCTTTGATTATCAGGCAAGAGGAGGATATACTATTACTAGAGAGGAGGCAGATGAGTACGAGAGGAGAGCGGAGGCTTCTCGTTGCCACACTGCAGCTCAGGAGGCGATAGCCGCTGCATCTCAGTACGACCCCAACTATTATTATGGATATCAGCCAGGCCAGCCGTGGCCATAGACCAACTTAGGCCAAAAGCCTAAGCTTGGGGGAGTACGTATTTCTCACCGACATTACATTTATGTTCACACACACTCTTTGCCAGATGTCGGTGCTCATACTTTTTCAGTGTATCATCCATGCTAGTTTATTTTCTTTTATGCTTTCCTTTTTGTGTGTTTGATGAACCTTAAGAAAAAAACCACAAAAATTAGTTGTAGCTTTTAATTAATTTACTTTCCATGATGTAGTAGTAATTAAAAAGAAAACCCAAAAATATTTCATGTTCTTCTTTTGCTTGTTGGGAGCTTTCCCGTGTAAATAGTTTTATTCCTTTTCTTTTCTTTGGGGGTCAGTAGGAGAAGACCTTGATTAAATTGTTGAAGTGGCTCTTATATGCATTATTGTTTATCTGACAAAAGAGCCCATATTGCCTTGCCTTCTCCTGTTTATTGAATGCTCGCAGATTCCAACTTAGTCCAATGCACGTGCACTCTTATTATTATTCACATCATTCGGTCGTGCAAGTGAAAGGCAATTATGATGATATATGATGGACTGACTGAGATGAGAAAAGCTGGTATGAACTCGACCTCTTTTGTTTTTGTAAATATGATGAGTTCATCATTCTTGATTCAGCTTGTTATGAATAAACATGTCTGTAGTGACAATTAGAGATCATAGTTGCTTATGCCATGCTTGATTAGCTATGAGTTATAATGGTTTACCTTGCGTGCCAACATGCTATTAAAATGGTTATGATGTGGTATGATAGGGTGGTATCCTCCTCTGAATGATTTAAGTGACTTGACTTGGCACATGTTCACACATGTAGTTGAAACAAATTAACATAGCCTTCACGATATTTATGTTCATGGTGGATTATATCCTACTCATGCTTGCATCCAATGATTATTAATTTTAATGCATGTACATGGCTGTTGTCGCTCTCTAGTTGGTCGCTTCCCAGTCTTTTGCTAGCCTTCACCTGTACTAAGCGAGAATACTGCTTGTGCATCCAAACTCCTTAAACCCCAAAGTTATTCCATATGAGTCCACTATACCTTCCTATATGCGGTATCTACCTGCCGTTCCAAGTAAATTTGTATGTGCCAAACTCTAAACCTTTAAATAATCATCCTGTTTTGTATGCTCGAATAGCTCATGTATCAACTAGGGTTGTCTGTATCTTCCATGTTAGGCGGGTTATTCTCAAGAGGAGTGGACTCCGCTCCTCACTCACGAGATAAAGGGCTGGTCACCGGGATGCCCAGTCCCATGCTTTATGCAAACTAAATCAAAATAATTGCAAACAAAACTCCCCCTCGGACCTGATGTATGTTGGAGGCACTCGTTGTTTCGAGCAAACCATGGATTGATGTTTGTTGGTGGAGGGGGAGTGAGGGAGTCCTGGATTAGGGGGTGTTCGGATAGCCGAACTATACCTTCAAGCCGGACTCCTGGACTATGAAGATACAAGATTGAAGACTTCGTCCCGTGTCCGGAAGGGACTTTCCTTGGCGTGGAAGGCAAGCTTGGCGATACGGATGTTCAGATCTCCTACCATTGTAACCGACTCTATGTAACCCTAACCCTCTCCGATGTCTATATAAGCCGGAGGGTTTTAGTCTGTAGGACGACATACACATCAACAATCATACCATAGGCTAGCTTCTAGGGTTTAGCCTCTCTGATCTCGTGGTAGATCTACTCTTGTACTACCCATATCATCAATATTAATCAAGCAGGACGTATGGTTTTACCTCCATCAAGAGGGCCCGAACCTGGGTAAAACTTCGTGTCCCTTGCCTCCTGTTACCATCCGGCCTATACGCACAGTTTGGGACCCCCTACCCGAGATCCGCCGGTTTTGACACCGACATTGGTGCTTTCATTGAGAGTTCCTCTGTGTCATCGCCATCAGGAAGGATGCCTCGCCCCGTCTTTAAAGACGGCACCGTTGCTAAGGGAGCTTTGGCTGTCGGCCAAACCCTCCGGCTAGGTGGTTTTCTTATGACCACCTGTTCAGCTTCTGCGCCGACGATGACCTCTCGAGCCATCGAAAACAATCTACATGTCAACTTGGAACTTGCCGAGCAGTTAGATCCAATAGAGCTTTCCTCCATAAACGAGCTCTTCGATTGCTTCGCCGCCCTGGGAGTCGCTACGGATTACGACCAGATTGGGCCTAAAACCGATCTGAGAGAGATTAACTCTCCCCAAGCCACCCATCACGTTGCCGTGGTAGAGGGACAGTGCGGCGACCCTTCATCTATCTTAAGGACTCGCTACGTCCGGATTCCCGATCCCTCCAAGCCGGATGTCCGCGGAGGGGAGGATATCACTCAAGACTTGAACCTAGAATCAGGCGACGGACTGGATTCATTGGACGACATCCAGGAATCCAAATTTTTGAGTTCGGAAATTCCTCGGCCTCTGAGCCTCAGAAGGGGTAAGGCTTCAGATTTAATTCCACCCACCCACCCGAACATTAGCGATCTATCCCAAATCAGGCAAGAGCCCAAAGAAACAGTACATCATTACTGGGCCAGATTCCTCCTGGTTATGAACAGGATAAAGGGCTGCCGCGAGGAAGACGCAATTTCATTCTTCTGCAATAATTGCATGGACAAGGGAATACTCAATGCCATAAGTCGCCGTGATATTACATGCTTCGCTGACTTAGCGTCCATAGTACGAAAGTATTGTGCGATGGAAAGCGCCCGGAAAACCGAAACAAAATTTTAGGACAATCCGGCCCTTAAGGCAAGCCCAGTCCGAAATAAAAGGGTGCGTCATCGCCAGACACCCGGGTCAAACACCAAAAGGCAAAAACCCTCTACAGGGCATGAACCGTACTAGAAGGATGGCTTAATGGACCCTATAAATTTCATAGTACAGAGGACGCCACACCAACTCACAGCCTTAGAGCATGTTGGATACTCCGGCAGGTGGCCAAAATTGGCGAAAACCTCCTAATTCCGGAGGCCACAGAAAGCCACCCTAGAGACACCAATACGGTATTAACAGTCTTCGAGACCTTCGCATCAAATAATATGCGAAAAAGTACACTCCGCAGCCTTGCCGAAGTCTACCAAGTAGCAACAATAAACCCATGGAGTGGCACGGCCATTACCTTTAATGCCAGTGATGAACCTAAATTCCGAACAGCCCGAGCACCAGCTACATTGGTGCTCAGTCCAATAGTGGACGACTTTCGTCTTACCAAGGTACTCATGGACGGCGGCAGCGGATTGAACCTCATCTATGAGGAAACTCTTCAAAAAATGGATATAGACTGGAACCGCATCATGCGAAGCAGCACAACCTTTAGAGGAATAATCCCTAGTCGGGAAGCGTGCTGTACAGGAAAAATCACACTAGATGTGGTGTTCGGCACGCCGGGCAATTACAGGTCCGAAGAGGTCACGTTCCATGTGGCCCCGTTTAGCAGCGGTTATCACGCTTTGCTAGGGCGGGAAGCATTCACAATCTTCCAAGCAATACCCCATTACGGGTACATGAAGCTCAAGATGCCCGGGCCTAATAGGATCATCACTCTCGCTAGTGATCCGGACATAGCACTCCGTGCCGAAAACAAGACAGCCGCACTGGCCCTCGAGGCACTATCCGAAGCCCTAGCGGCTGAGGAGCTGACTGCACTGTGCTCTACGGTGAATAGGGACGATGTGGTACTCGACAAAAGATCCAAATCCACCTCCTTTAAATCAGCGGATGAAATAGTCAAATTCCAAGTCCATCCAATGGACCCCAATAAAACAGCTTCCATCAGGGCACAGTTAAACCCCGATGTCGACGCCGCATTGCGAGAGTTCCTACAAGAGAACTGGGACATTTTCGCCTGGCACCCTTCAGACATGCCAGGAATCCCACGCAAGCTGGCCGAGCACAGCTTAAATATCCAAACAGGATTCAAACATGTCAAACAGGCTCTCCGGCGTTTTTCCGAACCTAAGAGACAGGCTATGGGAGAGGAGCTAGCAAAGCTATTAGAGGCCGGATTCATCAGAGATATAAAACATCCGGACTGGCTAGCAAACCTGGTGATGGTACCAAAGAAGGACAAATCCTGGCGCCTGTGTGTTGATTTTAAAGACCTTAACAAGGCTTGCCCAAAGGATCCCTTCCCCCTCCCCCGCATCGATCAAATTATCGATGCTACCGCAGGACACGATTCGTTGTGTTTCCTCGATGCATATTCTGGCTACCATAAAATCAAGATGGCAGAACCAGACCAAGCCGCAACGGCATTTATCACACCATACGGGCCATTCTGCTTCAACACGATGCCCTTCGGGCTCAAAAACACCGGCGCAACATATCAGCACATGATTCACACATGTTTGGCAAGCCAGATCGGTAAAACAGTGGAGGCATACGTAGATGATGTGGTCATCAAAACAAGACATGTTGAATCTCTAGTAGACGACTTGAGGCTCACATTTGATAATCTCCGAACATACGACATCAAGCTCAACCCGGAAAATGCGTTTTCGGCATTCCAGCCGGAAAGCTCTTGGGCTTCATTGTATCCAGTAGAGGAATTGAAGCAAATCCAGCCAAGATCCGAGCTCTGTCGCAACTGGATATCCCAAAGGACCTCAAACAAATACAAAAGTTAATCGGATGTGTGGCGGCTCTAAGCCGCTTTATCTCCCGCTTGGGAGAAAAGGCCCTTCCCCTTTACCGCCTCCTTCGGCGCACCGAACACTTCAAATGGACGGACGCAGCCACGGCCGGACTCAACGTAATAAAAGCCATACTGGCAACAAACCCAGTTCTGGCTGCGCCAAACACTAGCGAACCAATGCTATTGTACATCGCAGCAACACATCAGGTTGTAAGCGCAGTGCTCGTCGTCGAACGAGAAGCGGGCGGACACAAATTCCCCCTTCAAAGATCGGTCTATTATGCGTCCACTGTCCTCACTCCCTGCAAATCACGGTACCCGCATTATCAAAAGATTGCATATGCGGTATTCATGGCATCCCGGAAGCTAAGACACTACTTTCAAGAGTGTTCAATAACAGTAGCCTCAGAAGTACCACTTAACGACATTATAAACAACCGTGACGCAACGGGCCGGATTGCGAAATGGGCCATCGAGCTCCTCCCGTTCGACATAACTTATAAGCCACGACGAGCCATCAAGTCACAAGTTTTGGCCGACTTCGTCGCAGAATGGACGGAGGCCGAACTCCCTAGAGAGTATGGCACATATTCAAATTGGATCATGCATTTCGACGGCTCCAAAATGTTGGCTGGACTGGGGGCTGGCATCGTTTTGACGTCCCCCACAGGAGACACAGTTCAATACGTACTACAGATTCTGTACACGGACTCCAACAATGCAACCGAATATGAGGCCCTTCTACATGGTCTCCGGATGGTAGTATCCATGGGCATCCAACGCCTAGAGGTGCGCGGGGACTCGAACCTCGCAATCTCCCAAATAAATGGAGACTTCTATGCCAAGGATCCAAAAATGGCAGCTTACCGCAACGCCGTCCTAAAAATGTCAGCTCGGTTTGAGGGACTTGAATTTCACCATATAGCCCGAGAAAATAATCAGGCGGCAGATGTCCTCGCACGCATCAGCGCAAAACGCGATGTAGTCCCCCCCCCCAACATCTTCTTGGAAAGTATTTTCAAGCCATCCGTGGCATGGGAAGGGGAGTCGAACAATAACAGCCCGGACCCAACCGCACTGCCCGACACCGAACATTCTGACACAATCGGAGGCTCTGCCATTGAAATAACACCTTCAGCCCACGTAATAATGTTGGAAATATACCCTAGAGGCAATAATAAATTAGTTATTGTTATATTTCCTTGTTCATGATAATCGTTTATTATCCATGCTAGAATTGTATTGATAGGAAACTCAGATACATGTGTGGATACATAGACAACACCATGTCCCTAGTAAGCCTCTAGTTGACTAGCTCGTTGATCAATAGATGGTCACGGTTTCCTGACCATGGACATTGGATGTCGTTGATAATGGGATCACATCATTAGGAGAATGATGTGATGGACAAGACCCAATCCTAAGCCTAGCACAAAGATCATGTAGTTCATATGCTAAAGCTTTTCTAATGTCAAGTATCATTTCCTTAGACCATGAGATTGTGCAACTCCCGGATACCGTAGGAGTGCTTTGGGTGCACCAAACGTCACAACGTAACTGGGTGACTATAAAGGTGCACTACGGGTATCTCCGAAAGTGTCTGTTGGGTTGGCACGAATCGAGACTGGGATTTGTCACTCCGTGTGACGGAGAGGTATCTCTGGGCCCACTCGGTAGGACATCATCATAATGTGCACAATGTGATCAAGGAGTTGATCACGGGATGATGTGTTACGGAACGAGTAAAGAGACTTGCCGGTAACGAGAGTGAACAAGGTATCGGGATACCGACGATCGAATCTCGGGCAAGTATCGTACCGCTAGACAAAGGGAATTGTATACGGGATTGATTAAGTCCTTGACATCGTGGTTCATCCAATGAGATCATCGTGGAACATGTGGGAGCCAACATGGGTATCCAGATCCCGCTGTTGGTTATTGACTGGAGAACGTCTCGGTCATGTCTGCATGGTTCCCGAACCCGTAGGGTCTACACACTTAAGGTTCGGTGACGCTAGGGTTATAGAGATATTAGTATGCGGTAACCCGAAAGTTGTTCGGAGTCCCAGATGAGATCCCGGACGTCACGAGGAGTTCCGGAATGGTCCGGAGGTAAAGAATTATATATAGGAAGTGCTATTTCGGCCATCGGGACAAGTTTCGGGGTCACCGGTATTGTATAGGGACCACCGGAAGGGTCCCGGGGTCCACCGGGTGGGGCCACCTGCCCCGGGGGCCACATGGGCTGTAGGGGGTGCGCCTTGGCCTACATGGGCCAAGGGCACCAGCCCCTAGAGGCCCATGCGCCAAAGGGACAAGAGGAGGGGAGAGTCCTAAAGGGGAAGGGCACCTCCGAGGTGCCTTGGGGAGGATGGACTCCTCCCCCCCCCTTGGCCGCACCCTTCCTTGGAGGAAGGGGCAAGGCTGCGCCCTCCCCCTCTCCCTTGGCCCTATATATAGTGGGGGGAAGGGAGGGCAACCATACCCAAGCCCTGGCACCTCCCTCTCCCTCCCATGACACATCTCCCTCCTCCCGCAGCGCTTGGCGAAGCCCTGTTGGAATCCCGCTACTTCCACCACGCCGTCGTGCTGCTGGATCTCCATCAACCTCTCTTTCCCCTTGCTGGATCAAGGAGGAGACGTCGCTGCTCCGTACGTGTGTTGAACGCGGAGGTGCCGTCCGTTCGGCGCTAGGATCATCGGTGATTTGGATCACGACGAGTACGACTCCATCAACCCCGTTCTCTTGAACGCTTCCGCGCGCGATCTACAAAGGTATGTAGATCCACTCCTCCCTCGTTGCTAGATGACTCCATAGATAGATCTTGATGACACGTAGGAAAATTTTGAATTTATGCTATGTTCCCTAACAAATAATGGCCGTCATCGCCTCGTGGACAGAACCATTCCTCACCTACCTTACTAGGCAGGAACTCCCCAAGGACCAAAATGAGGCACGCTGCATAGTGCGGCAATCCAAAGCCTACAGAGTCCACGAGGGAGAGCTTTATAAGAAAAGCACTACCGGAGTCCTTCAAAGGTGCATCTCCGCAGAGGAGGGGCAGAATCTCCTGGCCGAAATCCATGCCGGACTCGACGGTCATCACGCTGCAGCCCGGTCCCTGGTAAGCAAGGCCTTCCGTACAGGCTTTTATTGGTCGACGGCCCGGGCAGACGCTCAGGACATAGTCCAACGATGTGCCGGCTGCCAGCTCTTTGCAAACCAAAGCCATATGCCACCCACCGCCCTCCAAACTATCCCCATCACTTGGCCCTTTGCGGTCTGGGGGCTTGATATGGTTGGACCCCTTAAAGGCGGAACCCACAAGCACAAATAATTACTGGTCATGGTGGATAAGTTCACCAAATGGATAGAAGCCAAGCCTGTTAAGACGGACGAATCCGGACCTGTGATAGACTTCATATCCGGGGTTGTACACCGTTATGGCGTCCCCCACAGCATCATCACTGATAATGGCACGAACTTTACGGCCGACGAGGTAAAACTCTGGTGCAAAAACATGGGCATAAAGCTCGATTATGCTTCCGTCTATCACCCACAAACTAACGGCCAGGTCGAACGTGCAAATGGTCTTATCATGAGCGGCATCAAACCCAGACTAGTGCGGTCCCTCAAGGAATCTAACACGCACTGGGTAGAGGAGCTCGACTCCGTATTCTAGGGGCTGCAGACCACGCCGAGTCGCACCACCGGATACACACCATTCTTCATGGTGTACGGTGCAGAGGCAGTTCTGCCTTGCGACATAATTCATGACTCACCTCGAGTGTGCATGTACGAGGAAAGAGAAGCCGAGCTTGATCGGTAGGATAGTTTGGACGCATTAGAGGAGGAGCGTGACGTGGCGAAAGCCCGTTCCGCATTCTATCAATAGCAAGCTCGAAGATACCAAAGCAGAGAAGTACGGGCCAAAAATTACAACGTTGGCGAATTAGATCTACGCCTGTCGGACAAGAAAAAGGACAAACTCAAGCCCAAGTGGGAAGGTCCCTTCATAATTGACCAAGTCCTGACTGGTGGAGCGTACCGCCTGTGAAACGCATCGGATAACCGACTCGAGCCGAACCCATGGAACGCAGCCCGTCTCCGAAGATTCTATGCCTAGCGCCGGATCCTGTGTTCGTCTTCTTACTCTGTCCATTTTTTATATACTGTTCGTCTTACATTTCTCTCCTTCTCCCTTTTTCTCTCTCTTATAACCTTTAAAGGCTCACAAATTGACGTGCTATCCGCGCTCAGTAAACCTGGGGGCTTCTTTAAACAGAAGCTTATTTATACGGGCTTCATGCCTAACACATGTGTCAAACTTCCGCATGTACCTTTTATTCACCATTATATGCATCGATATGACTTAAGTTTTGGCCAAGCTGGGTTGCCTGGCTCCTATGCTTACCCCTACGTTCCCGATTATTCGGCTAGGTGGTAAAGGGAGCACCTCTGCGATTTTTACTGCCGGATCAACCGGACGTGTACCTCAGACTGGGTGAAGCCGAAAGCTAGTGTTCTTAAGAGAATATTCGGTCGGTGAACTAAAGATGATCTTTTTCTTTATCTATGTGCCCCCAGGCATTTTTCCTGAGTTTCTTTTCGCAGCATGGACATGCACTTTAGGGCATGCCCCCGAGGGAAAGGAACCCCTAACGAAACTATTCTCCCTGGAAGATGTTTCCTACTAACCATGTAATATAACATAACTAGTCGGGCACTTGTCTGTTCATGCACTAATGACCCCTATGCCTGGTCTCCATGCATTCCCCGGTTCCTATATAACCGCATGGGAATTCGGACACACTCCGGACCATCAGGCCCCGAGGTTGAAGCGAAAAGGTCGGCCATGACAAATGATCTACAATCCGGCTAGAAGGCATTATAAATGTCAATTCAATTACATAGTCATTTTGACTGATTGTATTCCTCTTCAATACCATCTAACAGGCTGTCTAATTTACAGTACTGCTGGGAGTACTTTGCGGCCAACTCTACTTGGCCGTACACTAAGCTTACAGGGATCTCCTTCCCATCGGGCCCTATAGGACCGACCTCGGCCATATGGTTGGGGTCAGCCTTTGAGTACCGCGTCTTCACCATGGCCCAGGCCTCCCTAGCGCCTTGACGGCAGGCTGATATCTTCCACAATTGGAAGCGTCGCCGTGCTCCCTTTAGCTTCTCCGCAAGCTCTCCAATACCTTCGGGCATGGAGACGGATGGCCACAGGGCCTGGGCGACGCCTCGCATCGCCTGCCGAACTCGATCGAGCAGTTGCGAGAGCTCGGGAAGAAGGTCACCCGTAGAACCGGGCATCTCCTCCGTCGGACGAGCTGTTAACACACCTACAGACATTGCTCTATCAGTCGACTTCCCCGCCGAACTTTCTTTCAAAAGGTTCGTTCAAGCACTTACTAAATATGCCGCGCCGAAGCCGCTGATTCTCCTTCACGGAGTCTGATAGCTGGGCACGAACATCTTTCAGCTCGACGCCTAGCTGGGTGTTGGCATCTTGGAGAATGTTCTTCTCCCCCATCACCTTTAATAGCACCCTCTCACCAGCCTTTAGCTGGCGTAGGAGATGTTGCTTTTCCGGATTCAATCCGGCGCCATCTGCAATTTTATTTGTCAGATTCACACCAAAGCCGTGCTTCGCAAAATACTTATCTTTCAAAATGTATATTACTAGAGGGGGCCTCCTTAGGCTCCCCTGCCGCGGCTAGTGTGGCCTCCAGTTGGGCTTTGCACTCTTCCAGCTCCTGGGACAGTAGGGAATTCTTTTCTGTAAGAACCTGCATATCAAATTATCCTTAAACCAGTTATTCTAACTGTTTCAAGTCTCGGGGGCTACTGCTACATATATATTTACCAAAATTTTCTTACCCGTATATCTTTTACATATTGCTCCGTGGCTCTGGCTAGACCATTTTGAGCGGCACGGAGGTGCGCATCTCCCGAATTGAAGGCATCTAACGCCTCTTGGGAGAAGCAAGCATCGCGAAGAATTGTCCGGCGACGCCTGTGGTTCATGGCACTTTCCACCTCAGAGTTGGTGGCAGACAACCCGTCCGCATCCTCCGTCGGAGGAACGTCCGGCACGTGCCTTGCGTTCGCCTCCGCCCCCGGACCAGGCTTTGGAGCCTGGCTGGTGGAGGCGCGATTGGCAGCCTCTCCGGATATAGTCCGGCGAGGTCTCTTTGTCCTGAAGAGGGCACGAGTGTCAAATGTGCCTCGAAGGTATAACAACTGGGATAGAGGGGCGCGCCATACCTTTGCGCTGATGCATCGGTCCAGACTGCACCTCTTTTCTGCCCACGGGGCCCTGCGGCCCCTCGTTGGCTTGTCGCCGCAGGTTCGGCCTTCCGCCTCAACAACCTCCCCTGGACGCAATCAGGAAATTGAACACGCATGGACGGACCCCTATCCGGGGTACTGGGACTTCGATCTCAGGTACCTGGGGCATCAAGATTAGCCCTGGGTAATCGGCCGTAATGGCCACCAAGGTGTTGTCCTCGCTCAATTGATGGAACACTCCATCAATCAGCTCCACAGATATGTCCGGATCCTCTTAAGAGGCCGGGTCGAGAGACCGTCCTGGGTCCTCGGGTTGTGGAGGCGGGCTGCTTATTTCCTTAACAGCCCGGCGCAGTTCCTGCGTTGAGGTCATCAGACTAAGTATTTAACAATGGGAACACTAAACGGATGAGCAAGTAGATGCGACCACTTACCCAGCTTGGGGGATTGTGCATAGATAATCCACCCTGTGGGTTGACGCGGAGAAATTCCTCCTCTTCTCCCTTGTACAAAGTGGACAAGATCTTTAATAGAGTGGAAACTGAATCTGGCCCTTTACGGCCGTAGCGGGTGGCATCGTCCTCCCCGTTGAAATCCCACATGGGGTGGCTTCTATACTGAAGCGGCTGCACCCCCCGCATGATGCATTTGGCCATAACTCCGATCATGGTTAGTCCGGAATGGGCCAACAATCTTATACAGCCCATCAACTAAATGATGTTCCTGTCACTTTCCCTTTGAGGGCTCCGTGGATGCCAACTTAGGCGCTTCTTTAAGGGAGCACTATCGAATTCTGGGAGGCCGATCCGTACAGGATCCGGCAGCGGGACGTCTTCTATATAGAACCATTCCGAGGGCCAATCTTCGGACGCCTTCTTTGGGGTTCCGGACAGATATCCGGTCCCGGCGATGCGCCATACTTCGGCTCCGCCCACTTGATACATTGACCCTTTCTTGGAACGGGGCACGAGGCAAAATAGCCCCTTCCACAGTCCGAAATGAGCTTCAATACCCAAGAACAGCTCGCAAAGGGCTACAAAGCCCGCGATATGCAATACTGAGGCAGGCGTGAGATGATGTAGCTAGAGGTCGTAGAACTCCAGCAGCCCCCGGAGAAATGGGGGGATGGGAAATCCGAGCCCCCTTATTAAGTAAGGGACAAGGCACACCCGCTCTCCTTTGGATGGATTAGGGGCATTCTCTGCTTGCTCTCCGCCGTTGTAGACGGCAAGACCGGCTCGAACCAGGACCATATAGGCCGGGGGGAGAAATCCCTTGGTCTGGAGCGTCACTAGCTCGCTATGCGGAGTGGAACATCTCTCCCAATATCCAGGCTTAGGGCTGGAAGGGCGAGCGGAGGAGTTGCGGCGGCTGGCCATGGTGGAATGGACCTTTGTCGGATGCGCTCTGATGAACACTTGTGGAGGGGAGAAGGTGTGGATTGGATCTAAATCCTCATCCCCTTAAATAGGGCAGCTCATTTACGCGGCTAGGGGTGTGAACGAAAAAACACTCAGACTTTTCATATTCGTTTAACACGTGGGAAACGGCCATTATTGGGCGTAGAAGCCAAGGAGCGCAACATCTACAAGAAACCGGACTTTATTCAAACAGGTACACTGAATTTGGAGGAGAACCCGCCTTGCAATTCCGAAGACAATCTGCGCGCCGGACTTATCGTCATTGAAGCCTGGTTCGGGAGCTACTGAGGGAGTCCTGGATTAGGGGGTGTTTGGATAGCCGAACTATACCTTCAAGCCGGACTCCTGGACTATGAAGATACAAGATTGAAGACTCTGTCCCGTGTCCGGAAGGGACTTTCCTTGGCGTGGAAGGCAAGCTTGGCGATACGGATGTTCAGATCTCCTACCATTGTAACCGACTCTATGTAACCCTAACCCTCTCCGGTGTCTATATAAGCCGGAGGGTTTTAGTCCGTAGGACGACATACACATCAACAATCATACCATAGGCTAGCTTCTAGGGTTTAGCCTCTCTGATCTCGTGGTAGATCTACTCTTGTACTACCCATATCATCAATATTAATCAAGCAGGACGTAGGGTTTTACCTCCATCGAGAGGGCCCGAACCTGGGTAAAACTTTGTGTCCCTTGCCTCCTGTTACCATCCGGCCCAGACGCACAGTTCGGGAACCCCTACCCGAGATCCGCCGGTTTTGACACCGACAGGGAGTATAAACTTTACCATTTTGTTTGGGAACCGCCTATAATGTGTGTAGCATGGAAGATATCGCCATCTCTTGGTTGTTATGTTGACAATGAAAGTATACTGCTCAAAATGTTATTCACCTCTATTTCAAAACCAAGCTCTGGCACCTCTACAAATCCCTGCTTCCCTCTGCGCAGGGCCTATCTATTTACTTTTATGTTGAGTCATCACCCTCTTATTAAAAAGCACTAGCTAGAGAGCGCAGCTGTCATTTGCATTGATTACTGTTAATTTATATTGGGTGTGACTATGGTTGGATCTCTTTTACCATGAATTACAATGTCTAGTCAGTCCTTGATCTTTAAAGGTGCTCTGCATTTATGTTTTGCGGTCTCAGAAAGGGCTAGCGAGATACCATCTTGTTATATCATATTATGATTGTTTTGAGAAAGTGTTGTCATCCAAGATTTATTATTATGGCTTGCTAGTTGATTATGTATTGATATGGGTAATCATGAGACCTGAGAATTATTGCAAATGTGGTTAGTTATAATATTTGCTGAAAACTTGAATACTAGCTTGACATATTTACAACAACAAGAGCAAACAGAGTTTATAAAAGTTTTTCTTTATTTCTTTCAGTTTGTCAACTGAATTGCTTGAGGACAAGCAAGGGTTTAAGCTTGGGGGAGTTGATACGTCTCCAACGTATCTACTTTTCCAAACACTTTTGCCCTTGTTTTGGACTCTAACTTGTACGATTTGAATGAAAGTAACCCGGACTGACGCTGTTTTCAGCAGAATTGCCATGATGTTGTTTTATGTGCAGAAAACAAAAGTTCTCGGAATGACCTGAAACTCCACAGGATATCTTACAATAAATAATAAAAAATCCTCTCCAAAGATGAAGACCAGGGGGCCCACACCCTTCTCACGAGGGTGGGGGCGCCCTCTAGGGCACGCCCCCTACCTCGTGGGCCCCCTGGAAACCCCCCGACTCGAACTCCAACTCTATATAACTGCTTTCGGGGAGAAAAAATTAGGAAAGAAGAAATCATCGCGTTTTACGATACGGAGCCACCACCAAGCCCTAAAACCTCTCGGGAGGGCTGATCTGGAGTCCGTTCGGGGCTCCGGAGAGGGGGATTCGTCACCGTCGTCATCATCAACCATCCTCCATCACCAATTCCATGATGCTCACCGCCGTGCGTGAGTAATTCCATCGTAGGCTTGCTGGACGGTGATGGGTTGGATGAGATTCACCATGTAATCAAGTTAGTTTTGTTAGGGTTTGATCCCTAGTATCCACTATTATAGGATCGAAAGTATGTCTAGAGGAAGGGTGATTAGACTACTTGACCAAATAAAAATCTATCCTTTTCCCACTTTTAGTTCTTGGCAGATTTTAGCTATCTTAGCATAAGTCAAGCAATCTCCACACAATTCAAGCAAGCATGCAAAAGAGTATATTAGCAGCGGAAAGTAAAGCATGCAACTTGCAAGAATGTAAAGGGAAGGGTTTGGAGGATTCAAATGCAATTGGAGACATGGATGTTTTTGTTGTGGTTCCGATAGGTGGTGCTATCGTACATCCACATTGATGGAGACTTAACCCACGAAGGGTAACGATTGCGCGAGTCCACATAGGGCTCCACCCACGAAGGGTCCACGAAGAAGCAACCTTGTCTATTCCATCATGGCCGTCGCCCACGAAGGACTTGCCTCACTAGCGGTAGATCTTCATGAAGTAGGCGATCTCCTTGCCCTTACAAACTCCTTGGTTCAACTCCACAATCTTGTCGGAGGCTCCCACGTGACACCTAGCCAATCTAGGAGACACCACTCTCCAAGAAGTAACAAATGGTGTGTTGATGATGAACTCCTTGCTCTTGTGCTTCAAATGATAGTCTCCCCAACACTCAACTCTCTCTCACAGGATTTGGATTTGGTAGAAAGAAGATTTGAGTGGAAAGCAACTTGGGGAAGGCTAGAGATCAAGATTCATATGGTTGGAATAGAATATCTTGACCTCAACACAAGTGTAGGTGGTTCTCTCTCAGAAAATGTGTATTGGAAGTGTAGGTATGTTCTGATGGCTCTCTCCATGAATGAAGAGTGGGTGGAGGGGTATATATAGCCTCCACGCAGAATCTAACCGTTACACACAATTTGCCAAACTCGGTGGGACCGAATGGTTAAACTCGGTTGGATCGATTCAGCAAACCTAGTGACCGTTAGGATTTTCGGTGGGACTGAGATGCAACTCGGTAGGACCGATATGGTTAGGGTTAGGGCATAACGTAATCTCGGTGTGACCAATTACACAAACTCGGTGGGACCGATTTTGATAATAAGCTAACCAGAGAGTTGGTCAGGTAAACTCGGTGGGACCGATTCGCTCATCTCGGTGAGACCGAAATGTTACAAAAGGGAAACAAAGAGTTTACATTGCAATCTCGGTGGGACCAATCGCTTATCTCGGTAAGACCGAAAAGTTACGAAGGGGAACAAAGAGATTACAATCCCATCTCGGTGAGACCAAGATCCCTATCGGTGAGACCAATTTGCCTAGGGTTTGTGGCAGTGGCTATGACACTTGAAACTCGGTGGCGCCGGATAGAAAGAATCGGTGGGACCGAGTTTGACTTTTGGTTTAGGTCATATGTGGATGTGGGAGAGTAGTTGAGGATTTTGGAGCATATTACTAAGCACTTTGAGCAAGCAAGCCATTAAGCAACACCTCATCCCTCCTTGATAGTATTGGCTTTTCCTATAGACTCAATGTGATCTTGAATCACTAAAATATAAAATGTAGAGTCTTGAGCTTCAAGCTTGAGCCAAACTTTTTGTCCTTCGAATTTTGAGGGATCCACTTTCCTCATCCATGCCATGCCATGCCATTCATTGAGCTTTTCCTGAAATATTAATCTTGGAATAATGTTAGCTCAATGAGCTATATGTTGTTAGGAATTACCAAAACCACCCAGGGATAGTTGCACTTTCAATCTCCCCCTTTTTGGTAATTGATGACAACATATAGATCAAAGCTTCGACAAATGATAATAAGAGTGAAAGATATTGTCGCTTTGAGAAGTATGTGAAAAGCAAGAGCTCCCCCTAAATTTGTGCATATGTTAAGATTTGCTTTGGACTGCAAATGCACAATGAGTTAGGATCATGGGTTACTCTTCCATGTCACATACATCTTGGTGGAGCGCTCAAAATGATAAGAATTAAATACATGCACTCATCACCAAGCAAAGTGAATGATCATATAAGGATAAGTAAGATAGTATCATCTAACAAGCATAAGTGTATCTTATGATCAACCACATGATCATCAATATCTCACAGATAATAGCATAGTATCTCAAGCAATCAAAAAACAAACAAAGTTCAACCAAGAAGACAAGAGAGAACAAAAGAAAACTCTCTCTCTCTCGAAGCCTATGATCTATACATTTTCTCCCCCTTTGGCAACAAGTTACCAAAAAGTTCATAGAAAATGCATAGCACTAAAACGTCTCTCGGGCTTGGTCTTCAGGTGGTGGTGTCCGGAGAACTCCAAGAACGAAGGCTTCAGTCGAAGTAGATGGAGCTGCTGGGGTAGGTGCTGGAGCTGGTGGCACTGAAGCTATAGCTGGTGCAGATGAAGTGGCTCTAGTGTCTGGTACAGGCACTGCAGCAGATCTCTGAGCTCGAGGCACTCTGGCAAATGCATCAGTGGTTGTCTTGCCCTTCCTCTCCTGCATGTCATCCTGTAGCTGCTCCACAACAGACTGAATCTCAGTTACTTTGACATCTAAATCATAGAATTTTTGTTCCACGATTCTTTCCAGGCTCTCCTGGTTTTGAGTTAGGTTGGCCAACCCCTTCTCAACCCTCAGAGTTGATGCTATCAAATAATCAAGCTGGTCCTGCTTGCTTTTCAAAAAGTACTCAGATTCCTCCTCTTGAGTTGGCATCTTGGCAGCCTTCTCTTTCTTTGCTTTCTCCTTCTTCTCTTGAGCTTGTACTGATGATGGTTCATTCTCATTCATCACAACTTGATTGTCCTCAAAGTCAGGATAGATAGGCAAGTGTTCCTTATCCAACAAGTATGTGTCTGTGCCCATCTTTGAGTTTATCAACTCCTGGATCTGTGGGGCATATCCACAACTTCTTTTCTGGTCAGCTGCAGTCCTCTTGATAGTCTCAATTATAAGGCTCATGACCTTGAACTTCTGTGGCACATCAAATATATGTAGCAAGTTAATTGCATGGCCTCTGATCATTCTGTGATCACCAGACTTGGGCAAGAGAGTGTGCCTAAGGATCCAATTGATTGTAGGAAGCCCTGACAGCAAGTGTTTTACTGACCCAAACTGGTGAGTCTCAAGATCATCTTCAGAAATCTCCTTGTACATGTTTGCCATAGAGTTGTGATCCATCTTCTTTTTGGCATAGACATCCAAGTCATCTTCTTCTTCCTTAGGAGCATTGATCAGATTTGCCCATTCCTCAATAGTTGAGTGGTACCTTGTACCTTCAGACATCCATACTATCCTTCCATCTGGATAGAAGTGTGTTGTGGAGTAGAATTACATTATGAGCTCCTCATTCCACTTTGTGAGCTTCTGCCCAACAAAGTCTGCAACTCCACAAGCACTGAAGCTGTCAAACACACCAGGATAGTGTTCCTCATTTTCCTTGATATACTTCCAGTCGACCCACCTCATTTCACACACTATAGGCTTCTTGTCTAGCAGCATTGTCTCATAGAAATCTTGTTGTTCCTTTGTGTGGAACCTGTAATCAACAGCAGTTCTTCTTCTTGTAGCATATGGGTCTGTCTCTCTCCATTTCCTCAGTCCGGAGTCTCTCCTGATCTTCATGTTCTCAGCCACAGGATGAGCATCATTGTGGTCTGGAATCTTGGGTTTGAGCTTCCTCAGGACTTGTCCTTCATCATCTTCATCAGCAGCAACTTCAGGCACTAGGGCCTTGTTCTTCTCAGCAGCTGGTATACTCCTGGTATTCCTCTTAGGTGCACTCTTGGGCTTGGAGGCTGCTTTGGGTGCTTCTTTGGGCTTTGATGAAGCAGCCCCTGTCCTGATAGCATCACCCATAAGCTTCTGGGCCTTAGGTGCTGGTGCAGCAACCTCTTCTTCCTCTTCCTCTTCAGAATCTCTCATGATTGAGGATCTCCCAAGCACTCTAGCAGTGGTCTTTTTGATCCTCTCCTTCCTCTTCTTTCCTTCTGCAGCAGCCTCTTTGGGTTGAGATTCCAAAGATGCTTGAGAGAATGCTCTGGCCTTAGACATTGGAATTCTCCTTGCAGGAACCTTTTGCTTCATGCCTGGCTTGGTGGCAGCAGCAGTGCTATATTCCTTCTTAACCACTTTCTTCTTGGAAGTGGCCTCATCCTCAACTGCCACATAGTCTCCATCCTCAGACTCTGAAGTTTTCTTCTTCCTTGTTCTGGTGGCATCTTTGGGTAAGTTGCTGGGAGTGCTCCTTCCACCATCATCTGAACTGCTAGAGGGACTAGTGCCCTCACTCAGGTGAACCTGCTCCTCTAACTTGTTCTGGCTGTCACTCTGATCAGACATATTGCAAACACTGATATCAGACCCTGTGAATAGATATAGATGAGATAGAGTGGATGAGCATCACAAAATGCAGAGGTTTTTGCAAAAGAATGAGTCAAAAACTTAGTTTTAGTTTTCCACAGAAAGCATTTCGGATCAACCGATTTGTAAACTCGATGATATCGAAGCAGCTGTTGGAACCTAAACTAGTGAACTCGGTCAGACCGAGTCACAGTTCGGTGGCACCGAGACTGCTAGGGTTTCACAAAGTCCTAAACTCGGTCACACCGATTTGCAATTCTCGGTCAGACCGAAAATTACATGTGCAATGGCCTGAGCCGAATCGGTGGTACCGAGTTCCACAACTCGGTGGGTCCGAGATGGTTTCGACGGAAACCTAACCCTAAATTTTCAATTCAACTCTAATCTACGGAGTGTTTTGACTGGATAGAAGCGTTTCAATCGTGGTAAGAATCATAATGAACACAATGTGCTAGGAATCGGATGGGGATAGCACTGTGATCGAGTCCATACCCTAGTTCGGCGATGAACTCGCTATGGCGGCAACGGCGGGGAAGAATTCCGTTGACGGCGGCGGAGACCAGCGATAGGAGGCGGCTGGCGATGAGGAGGACGATCCGGAGACCCAGGAGGCAGAGCGAGCTATGCGCGGGCGAAGGGGTTTCAGAGAAATTTCCAAAAAAATTCCCGTGAGAACATATAGCCCAACCCTGTCGATGTGACCGAGTGGAACAACTCGGTGGCACCGAGATGCATAACTGTTGACAGTTACAGCAACTCGGTGTGACCGAAAAGTTCAAATCGGTTGCATCGAGATTGAAAACCTAGATCGACTTAGTGATCTCGGTATGACCGAAATGGATGAATCGGTCAGACCGAAATGCACAAAGAAGTTTTGGAAGTTTAAGTCTATGACGAATCGGGGACTCCGAGTGCTCCTCACACAGAGTGGTTCGAATATGACTTGATCAAATTTTGTGATGTAGCATGAATAGAGTTTGAGACGAGAAACACATAGATAGCTAGAGAGGGTTCTTAGGCATTCTTGTCCATCCACTTGGCAAAAGAAAAGAAAACCAATCAATCAAAACAACAAGTGGATGTCCTCGAATGAGTGAAATATGCAATCAACATGCTCACACAATAAAATGGCAATTGAAATATGTGGCAAAGCATGCACAACCAATTCTAGCATCTATCAAATAATTTGCGATGACTAGGTCATCTATATATGAGTATATTGACTTAGGAGTCAAATGAGAACATTTGATCATAGGTCATACTCATCGTTTAAGCACAAGTGGGGTTACCACTTTTACATAAAGCATTGTTGTGTTCACACCATTAGAGTTGCTTTAGCTCAATTCTTAGAGTAAAGCTCCCCCTAGATGTGAGATCCCCCCTAAGAGGGATGAACTAACCTTGGGTTTTGTCCATGATGACTTCATGTAGATGTTGAAGATGTGGATGCTCAATGTTGATGTAGATCATTTGGAGCTATCCATTGGAGTGAGTTGCACTTTCAATACCTACACGCGTTAGTCCCATAAGGAACAAACAAGGATATCCATAGACATAGAGTGATGCACACACAAGATGATGTCTATGAAAGCTTTTAGGTTACCTTGTCCCTTGTCTTACCAACAAGAGGGTTTGTGACTCCTTGAACTAGTGCAAGATGTGGAAGTTGATTGCACTTGTTCTTGCCAAGATGATAAGAGTGAAGTATGTTGGCGGAGTCACCCTCAAGAACTCTCTAGTTCTTCTTCGGGATCCACACCATCTTGATGGGAATCCTCGGTGTTGTAGTTGTACTTGATGAAGTGGAACTTGAAGTAGTCTTGGGAACCCACTTGACCAAGGCCTTAGGAGCTTCTTCAAATGCATCAATTTCCTCTTGAAGCTTCTCCTTGCCTTTTTGCTTGTGGTCTTGTGGTGGAAGATCATCTTGAGCTTGTGTCCCTTTGAGAGAAGTAGGATCATACTTCTCTTGTTGAGGAACAAACTTCGTCTTGGGGTATTGATCTTCTTCCCACTCAACTCCATTGGCATTGAACTTTCGTTCAAAACCAACACCTTGATTCTTCCGGTGCCTTCCTTGCTTGCGTACAATTTCCTCGAATTGCTTACTTCCGGCAAGGCTCTTGTAAACACCTTTCTCTATAATTCCCTTCAATAAGCTATTTTCTTGCTCAAGTGTAACTTGGCTAAGAGAATCATTAGTGGAATCAAGAGAACTACTAGAAGCAACAATATTGGATTTAGCATGATTATTGTTACTACTAGAGGAAGAATCTTTCTTGTTCTTGTTACTAGACTTGACTTGAGGCATGTAAGTGGATAATAGTAAACGCTTGGCAATGTAAGAAGAACTTTTCTTACGAAGATCATCATTGATTGCTTTTAAGAACTCATGCTCTTGCTCAAGGTTGAGCTTTTCAAAGCGTAATTTCTCATGAGTCCTTAAAAGTTCTCGATGATCTCCTAAGATAGTTTCATGAGCTAACTTACGAGTGTTTAATTCTTTAGTTAGAGACTCAATCTTCTCCTTATCATTGTCACTCGTTTTATCTTGATTAGCATGATTAGTTGACGATTCATCATAGTATTCATCACTAGAGTTGTCAACAAGTAAATCATCATCACCTAACAAGTCATCTTCATCACTATTGAAATCAACATACTCGGGGTGTGATACCTTTGGGCCTTTAGCCATGAAGCATGTTCCAACTCCTTCATTTGGTGAGTCAAATATGTCGTAGGAGTTGGTTGTCACAAGTGCTAGACCGGCAACACCTTCATCTTGAGTATATTCGGAGTCGGAGTGATAGCTTCTCTCGGAGTGGTTGTCGGAGTCGGAGTCGGATACCCATTCACCAACATGAGCTTGATGTCTTTGTTTTCTGTAGCTCCTTGATGACTTGTCCTTTCTTTCCGAATCCTTGCTTCTCCGTGAGGGTCTTCGTTCATAACGATCATCTCTACTCCTTCTTTCTCTAGATGGTGATTCTTCTCTTCTACTTATTCTCTTGGGAGAATCTTCTCTTCTCTTGTAGGGGTCCGTACACTCATTGGAATAGTGTCCGGGCCTTCCACAATTGTAGCAATTTTGCTCTTGACTAGAAGATCTTTTGTCATTGTAGGACCTTGACTTGGAGCTTCTCTCTTTGCTTCTACTCTTGTAGAACTTGTTGAAGTTCTTCACCATTAAGCTCAATTCTTCATTGAAGGTTTGTTTCTCACTCGATGATTTGGGGGATTCACATGAGGCTTTGTAAGCACCACTTGATTTATTGTGAAGTTCCTCTTTATCCTTGAGTGACATCTCATGAGCAACAATTCTTCCGATAACTTCCGTTGGCTTGAGATCTTTGTAATTTGGCATCATTTGGATCAATGTGCACACGGTATCATATTTTCCATCCAAGGCTCTTAGGATCTTCTTGATGATGAATCTATCGGTCATCTCTTCACTCCCTAAGCCGGCAATCTCATTTGGGATAAGAGCAAGCCTAGAGTACATTTCAGCGACACCTTCACCATCCTTCATTTTGAACTTGTCAAGTTGACTTTGAAGCACATCCAATTTGGATTCCTTGACGGAGTCGGCACCTTCGTGCATATCAATCAAAGTATCCCAAATTTCCTTTGCATTCTCAAGACGGCATATTTTGTTGAATTCTTTGGGGCACAATCTGTTGAAGAGGATATCACAAGCTTGAGCATTGTATTGTAGCATCTTCAACTCATCCGCAGTAGCTTCACGATTCGGTTCTCTCCCATCAAAGAATTCACCTTGCATGCCAACACACACAATAGCCCAAACGGCGGGGTTATGTCCAAGAATATGCATTTTCATCTTATGCTTCCAACTAGCAAAATTAGTACCATCAAAGTAAGGACCTCTACGGTGATAATTTCCCTCGCTAGACGCCATACTCTCCTAGGTTGTGAAACCAAGACTATGACCACCAAAAGCTATGGAATCAAAGCAAATGGATACTGTAGCTCTGATACCACTTGTAGGATCGAAAGTATGTCTAGAGGGGGGTGATTAGACTACTTGACCAAATAAAAATATATCCTTTTCCCAATTTTAGTTCTTGGCAGATTTTAGCTATCTTAGCACAAGTCAAGCAATCTCCACACAATTCAAGCAAGCATGCAAAAGAGTATATGAGCAGCGGAAAGTAAAGCATGCAACTTGCAAGAATGTAAAGGGAAGGGTTTGGAGGATTCAAACGCAATTGGAGACACGGATGTTTTTGTCGTGGTTCCGATAGGTGGTGCTATCGTACATCCACGTTGATGGAGACTTCAACCCACGGAGGGTAACGGTTGCGCGAGTCCACGGAGGGCTCCACCCACGAAGGGTCCATGAAGAAGCAACCTTGTCTATTCCATCACGGTCATCGCCCACGAAGGACTTGCCTCACTAGTGGTAGATCTTCACGAAGTAGTCGATCTCCTTGCCCTTACAAACTCCTTAGTTCAACTCCACAATCTTGTTGGAGGCTCCCAAGTGA
This sequence comes from Triticum aestivum, assembly GCF_018294505.1. NCBI lineage: Eukaryota > Viridiplantae > Streptophyta > Magnoliopsida > Poales > Poaceae > Triticum > Triticum aestivum. The sequence goes on from NC_057797.1 coordinate 106,671,574, forward strand.
CACCTAGCCAATCTAGGAGACACAACTCTCCAAGAAGTAACAAATGGTGTGTTGATGATGAATTCCTTGCTCTTGTGCTTCAAATGGTAGTCTCCCCAACACTCAACTCTCTCTCACAGGATTTGGATTTGGTGGAAAGAAGATTTGAGTGAAAAGCAACTTGGGGAAGGCTAGAGATCAAGATTCATATGGTTGGAATGGAATATCTTGACCTCAACACAAGTGTAGGTGGTTCTCTCTCAGAAAATATGTATTGGAAGTGTAGGTATGTTTTGATGGCTCTCTCCACGAATGAAGAGTGGGTGGAGGGGTATATATAGCCTCCACACAGAATCTAACCGTTACACACAATTTGCCAAACTCGGTGGGATAGAATGGTTAAACTCGGTCGGACCGATTCAGCAAACCTAGTGATCGTTAGGATTTTCGGTGGGACTGAGATGCAACTCGGTAGGACCGGTATGGTTAGGGTTAGGGCATAACGTAATCTCGGTGTGACCGATTACACAAACTCGGTGGGACCGATTTTGGTAATAAGCTAACCAGAGAGTTGGTCAGGTAAACTCGGTGGGACCGATTCGCTCATCTCGATGAGACCGAAATGTTACAAAAGGGAAACAGAGAGTTTACATTGCAATCTCGGTGGGACCGATCGCTCATCTCGGTAAGACCGAAACGTTACGAAGGGAAACAGAGAGATTGCAATCCCATCTCGGTGAGACCGAGATCCCTATCGGTGAGACCGATTTGCCTAGGGTTTGTGGCAGTGTCTATGACACTTGAAACTCAGTGGCGCCGGATAGAAAGAATCGGTGGGGCCGAGTTTGACTTTTGGTTTAGGTCATATGTGGATGTGGGAGAGTAGTTGAAGATTTTGGAGCATATCACTAAGCACTTTGAGCAAGCAAGCCATCAAGCAACACCCCATCCCTCCTTGATAGTATTGGCTTTTCCTATAGACTCAATGTAATCTTGAATCACTAAAATATAAAATGTAGAGTCTTGAGCTTCAAGCTTGAGCCAAACTTTTTGTCCTTAGAATTTTGAGGGATCCACTTTCCTCATCCATGTCATGCCATTCATTGAGCTTTTCCTGAAATATTAATCTTGGAATAATGTTAGCTCAATGAGCTATATGTTGTTAGGAATTACCAAAACCACCCAGGGATAGTTGCACTTTCAACTATGTTCTGAGATTGATGTTGCTATGACTTTGCTATGCTTAATGCTTGTCACTAGGGCCCGAGTGCCATGATTTCAGATCTGAACCTATTATGTTTTCATCAATATATGAGAGTTCTAGATCCTATCTTGCAAGTCTATAGTCACCTATTATGTGTTATGATCCGTTAACCCCGAAGTGACAATAATCGGGATACTTACCGGTGATGACCGTAGTTTGAGGAGTTCATGTTTTCACTATGTGCTAATGCTTTGTTCCAGTTCTCTATTAAAAGGAGGCCTTAATATCCCTTAGTTTCCATTAGGACCCCGCTGCCACGGGGGGGGGGGGGTAGGACAAAAGATGTCATGCAAGTTCTTTTCCATAAGCATGTATGACTATATTCGGAATACATGCCTACATTACATTGACGAATTGGAGCTAGTTCTGTGTCATCCTATGTTATGACTGTTACATGATGAACCGCATCCGGCATAATTATCCATCATTGATCCAATGCCTATGAGCTTTCCATATACTGGTTTACACTTATTTACTTTCTCGTTGCTATTGTTACAATCCCTACAAAATACCAAAAACACTACTTTGATTTTGTTACTCTTTTGTTACCGTTACCATCACTATCATATTACTTTGCTATTAAACACTTTGCTGCAGATACTAAGTTTCCAGGTGTGGTTGAATTCACAACTCAGCTGCTAATACTTGAGAATATTCTTTGGCTCCCCTTGTGTCAAATCAATAAATTTAGGTTGAATACTCTACCCTCGAAAGCTGTTGCGATCCCCTATACTTGTGGGTTATCACTAATCATAGCATGAAACATATGGATCCAAATCAGCCTCTTACGAAGCAACACATAAACTAGGGTTTAAGCTTATGTCACTCTAGCAACCCATCATCTACTTATTACTTCCCAATGCCTCCCTCTAGGCCCAAACAATGGTGAAGTGTCATGTAGTCGACGTTCACATGACACCACTAGAGGGATGGCAACATACATCTCATCAAAATATCAAACAAATACCAAATTCACATGACTACTTATAGCAAGACTTCTCCCATGTCCTCAAGAACAAACGTAACTACTCACAAAGCATATTCATGTTCATAATTAGAGGGGTATTAATATGCATAATGGATCTGAACATATGATCTCCCACCAAGTAAACCAACTAGCATCAACTACAAGGAGTAATCAACACTACTAGCAACCCACAGGTACCAATCTGAGGTTTGGATACAAAGATTGGATACAAGAGATGAACTAGGGTTTGAGATGAGATGGTGCTGGTGAAGATGTTGATGGAGATTGCCCCCCTCCCGATGAGAGGATCGTTGGTGATGACGATGGTGATGATTTCCCCCTCCCGGAGGGAAGTTTCCCCGGCAGAACAGCTCTACCGGAGCCCTAGATTGGTTCCGCCTCGTGGCGGCAGAGTTTCTTCCCAAAAGCTTGCTTATAATTTTTTTTCTCGACGAAAGACTTGATATAGCAGAAGATGGGCATTGGAGGGCCACCAGGGGCCCACGAGGCAGGGGCGCGCTCAGGGGGGTAGGGCGCGCCCCCCACCCTCATGGCCAGGGTGTGGCTCCCCTCTGGAACTTTCTTCGCTCAGTATTTTTTATATATTCTGGAAATAATTTCCGTGAAGTTTTAGGACTTTTGGAGCTGTGCAGAATAAGTCTATAATATTTGCTCCTTTTCCAGCCCAGAATCCCAGCTGCCGGCATTCCCCCTCTTCATGTAAACCTTGTAAAAAAAGAGAGAATATGCATAAATTTTGTGACATGATGTGTAATAACAACCCATAATGCAATAAATATCGATATAAAAGCATGATGCAAAATGGACGTATCACTAAGGGCTTGCGTGCTAGATTTTGGTGACTCATGGAGCAAGCACTTGCCCTTAGCAGAGTTCGCGTATAACAATAGCTACCGAGCTAGTATTGGTATGTCCCCATTTGAGGCCTTATACGGTCAAAGATACCAAACCCCAATATGTTGGGTGGAAACCAGAGAAAAGAAACTCTTAGCGCCCGACTTGGTCCAAGAAACCGAGGAAAAAGTTCGCATAATTAGAGAGCGGCTCAAGACGGTGCAAAGCCGGCAAAAGAGTTATGCGGACAAGAGACGACGCGATATACAATATCAACCCGGTGACTTTATTTATTTAAAGGTCTCACCAATTAAAGGTGTCAAGCGTGCAAGGAAAACTAAGTCCGTGATATATTGGTCCATATCGGATTTAAAAAAGAAGAGGAACGGTACCGTACAAACTATAATTGCCAGCGCACCCATAAGGGGTTCATGATGTATTTCATGTTTCCGAATTACGCAAGAGCGTAAAGCCACCATTTGAAAGAGTCTCGGAGGAAGAGTTAACCCTCCGAAAGGACCTAACTTATGAGGAGCATCCTAGTCGTACTCTCGACATAGAGGAAAAGAAACTCGGGAGTAAAACAATTAAATATTGCAAGGTGCAATGGGGGAATCATCCGGTGCGAGAAGCGACTTGGGAAAAAGAAGACGACCTCCGAGAAAAATATACTTACCTTTTCAAGGTGAAACTTAAATTTCTAGGACGGAATTTTCTCTAAGGGGGAGGGATGTAAAAACCGTTAGAAATTAGATAATGATAATTTCAACGACGTTGCCCAAACATTAATTAAAATAATAGAAACATCTGACATTTAATTTTTATTATAGCAAATAGCATTTGGCCATGCACAACAAAGTATTTTCCAAACCTTCATATATTCTACAAATTTATAATCAGACCTTGATCTCATTTTTTTCACACAAAGTAAATGCCAACTAATGGCCAGCCAAGTAAATTACACGTGTTCCTAATATAGCCCACAAGAGACACAAGTGGAGGCATGCATGCAAGCCTAACCACGCATGCATGCCAGATGTAATACCTCTCCAAACCGACATAGCTATTCACCCCACTATAAATAGGAGCCATCCCTGAGGACCATTCTACCTCTCTCACACATACGCTGGAGTACCCCCACCACTTGCCTTTTCACCTTCTGCCACACTGTTGTCCTTCACTGCGGTGAAGCTCTTTGGGTTGCATGCGCCACCAGGTACTAATCAAGTACCTTGTTGTGTTAGCCCTTCTTGCTTGACTTCTTATCTATCTTCACCTCGGTTTGAATTAGTCCATGAGCATCTATTCACCTTGAACTACTTACCTTGCTGTAAAAAGAACAAAATGTTTGTGTAAACACCCAAGTTAGTCAAAACTAATTAGATAAATTGCAAAAGCTTGTAAAATTTTCCGTGAATGACATTTGTGGCTTGTACTAGATCTAACATGCCAAGAATCAAATCCTAAGTACTAGTAACTTGCTAATATATGTATGTGTGTATCCAAAAGATCAACCGTCCTGTGTATACTACCTTGTCCTAATTATTGATCCCTGTCAATCTGTAGCAAACATTGAGTGATTGATGTTTATAATCTACTCACAAGTAAAAAAAATTAGTTTCACTATCACTGTTTACTTCTATGTGGTGTTCAAGGATGAGTAGCACTAGTTAGGAACAACATTTAGATCTAATAAGTACAAATACCATGACCACACCATAGATTAAATCTTGATTAATTTCGTGGCCTTGAGATAAACAAAGAGAAAGAAGGCTCGTACTAGGAGCGGGTGACGATCTATCGTCATGGCCGCTTAGGCTCAGTCGACACTTGAGGTGTCAATGTAATAAAAGCTTGCCTACTCATGGCAGTTGCTCCGCCTTGTACATGATACCGTTCTCCTTAACTGATCCCGGCGCGACTCTGAAGTGACGGCTTCCGTTACGCTTGACTCTATCGGACGTAACGGGGCATCACAGAAGGTCATAAACGTTTGCTCTCTAATCAGAGGGAGTGAATACATGATACCCATCCAATCTGGAGGAGGAGCAATAGGAGGGAAGCCGGGGCGGGCGGGGGGAAAGAGGGGTGGAAAAGAAGCCGGGAAAGGAAGAATTGGAGGGTACTAACAAGCTCAAGAATACTTATAGCGGGGAAAATTAATCTAAGTGGCAAAGACACTTGGTGGCTGATCTAAGGTCGGTCGGGGTAACACTTTTGCCTTTGGACTTAAAAAGGGATGTTTGATCAAGGCGATGGCACCCGCCTCAAGAAATGTCTATGGTCGCTACGATTAGTAGACGAGGAAGCCTACAATGGGGTGAAAATGAAACACACTACAAGAAGAGCCTGTGAGTAGCAAAATGGGAAAGAATGGTGCCGGAGGCAACTACTCGGTGAAATTGAAGTAGATGACGGGACAACAGGACATGTGGGGGACACGACAAACATGCCACAGACGCCGGAGTGGCCGTTCGGAATCGAGTGAAGGTATCACCCAGCTTCAGCTTCGAGAAAGAAAGAATGGAAGGAAAAAACAACACTTCGGAAGGATTTGAAATGTTTGATTAAATTTAGGTCATGCATCTCAAAAGAAGCCAGAAGAATCACAGTGTTTTTTACTCTTTCCGTCCTAAAATATAAGATATTTTTTTATACTATCAGGATATAAAAAAACGTCTTACATTCCGGGACGAAGGGAGTAGATTTTTATTTAGAATGTACTCCCTCCGTTCTAAAATAGATGACCCAACTTTGTACTAGGAGTATATGTCTTGTGTTCCCAACCATCTTACTTCTTGTCCCGTCTTGCTTACTCTGTACACCGTCGACGTGCACTCCTCTCTCCTTCCTCGCCGGTGAACTCGTCGCCGTGCACGGTGGTGAGGACGGGAAGATGATCGACGCGTCTACACCCACCTCTCGGCGAGAGCAGGGAAAACGACTGACCAGCGCCGTGCGTGCGTGCGTGTGCGATCTCCTTTCTCCCTCCCGAAAAACGCAAAGCGCGATCTTTCTTCCCCCTAAAAGATTACTCCGGCGCCGACACACACCACGCAACGCAAAGGAAGGAAGGAAGACAGCCGAGCACGACAGTGCCACCCCACCGCACTCCCCTCTTTCTCTCCCCTACTCCACCTGCAACATCCCATCCCCATTCCCACCACTCCCACTCCCCGTCCCCGCTCCAACCAAATCTCGCCTCGGCTCCCCCCAGATCCAGCCAGCCCGCCCGCCCGCCATGTCCTCCTCCAACCAGGAGGATCACGACGAGGACGCGCCCCTCGTCCGCGACCCGGCCGCCTCCTCCTCCTCCTCCCGCCACCACCGCCCCTCCGCCTCCTCCTCCTCCGCCGTCGGCGAGGTGCCCGTCTCGCAGTCGCTCATCAAGGCGGCCAGCAACGTGTGCTTCTCCTTCTTCGTGCTCGCCGTGCTCGCCGTCACCGTCGTCGCCGTCACCTACCAGCCGCCCGACCCCTGGCTCCAGTCCTCCGCCGCCATCACCACCTCCCTCGCCCGCGTCCTCCCCAACTCCTCCTTCCTCCTCCCCGACGACTCGCTCCTCCCCACCGGCGAGGACTTCCCCTCCCCCTCCCCCTCCTCCGACGCCGCCGACCAGGCCCAGGCCGCCGTTCCCTCGGGCATCAACGCCACTGCGGGCACCTGCGACCCGGACGCCCCGCTCAACTGCACCGACCCGCGCGTGCTCGCCGCCGTCAAGGCCTTCAACGCCAAGGCCTTCTTCCGCAGGTCCATCGTCTTCCTCAGCTACGAGGCGCCCGTGCGCGGGCCCAAGCCCGGCCAGTGCGACGTCGCCTGGCGCTTCCGGAACCGCCGCGAGAAGTCCTGGCGCCGCTACAGGGACTACCGCCGCTTCGAGCTCGCCCCCGCCGACGGGTGCGCGCTCGACATCACCAAGGTCGGCAAGTTCAGGTCGGGGAAGAACGCGGCTCGCCCGCCGCGCCCCAAGGGCCCCAAGAAGCCGCGCGTCGCGGCGCCGCCGGTGGACGCGGAGATCAACGACACGATCCCCCTCGTTGGGTCGGAGGCGGAGTTCAGGAGAGGCAAGTACCTCTACTACATGAGAGGCGGTGACCACTGCAAGAGCATGAACCAGTTCATCTGGAGCTTCCTCTGCGGGCTCGGCGAGGCCAAGTTCCTCAACCGGACGTTCGTGATGGATCTGAACATGTGCTTGTCCGGGGCTCACACAGAGGACGGCAAGGATGTGGATGGCAAGGATTTTAGGTACTATTTTGATTTCGAGCACCTCAAGGAGTCGGTGTCTCTGGTGGAGGAAGGGGACTTCTTGAAGGACTGGCGGCGCTGGGACAAGAAGAAGGGTCCGGGCCGGATCTCGGTGCGGAAGGTGCCCACATACAAGGTGACACCAATGCAGCTGAAGAGGGACAAGAGCAACATCATTTGGAGGCAGTTTAATGGGCATGAGCCTGAGAACTACTGGTACAGGGTCTGCGAGGGGCGAGCTGCCAAGGTCATCCAGAGGCCTTGGTATGCTATTTGGAAGTCCAAGAGGCTGATGAACATTGTGACTGAGATCGCAGGCAGGATGGATTGGGACTACGATGGTTTGCATGTGGTCCGAGGGTGGAAGGCAATGAACAAGAAGATGTATCCGAACTTGGACGCGGACACATCACCCGACGCGATCGTAGATAAGGTGACCAAGCTTATCAAGCCGTGGCGGAACCTCTACATCGCAACCAATGAGCCATTCTACAACTACTTCGACAAGCTCAGGTCACACTACCATGTGCATTTGCTTGATGATTATAAGGAGCTTTGGTCGAATACGAGCGAGTGGTACAACGAGACGACAGCGATCAATAATGGGAAGGACTTGCCGTTCGATGCGTACATGAAGGTGATTGTGGACACTGAGGTATTCTACAGATCAAAGGCAAAGGTTGAAACGTTTAACAACCTGACGAGAGATTGCAAAGATGGAATCAACACGTGCAATTTGTGACACATGAGTTCATGGTGTGATAATTATCGGTGTCCATATACTCTCTACTGGCTGGCGCAATGGAACTCGGGCGGACTTCATCCAGGGTTTGTCATATTAGGCATAATATCTTGATGTCGCTTGTCATAGCATGCTCAGTTGATTGCATTACATGTGCATCTAAATTATGTGCCCTCCATTCTTTTTGTATAATTTACCACTGTGCTCAAACCTGCAAAATCCAAAATAGTAACACTCAGTGAGCATTTTGCAGTGCCTCTACTTCTTAGTGTCTGGACTTCTGCGGTATCTTGAGTCCCCATTAGTTAGCTTGGGGTTTCTCTTCATTTATTGTATGTTTCCATATGTGCGTTGCTAAATATTCTCTAGTCGGAAATGAACTTTCAGAAAATTATATATTTTACTGTCAAAAGTCAGAACAGAGGTCACTATGGCCATCAGATTACCATGTATGCCGTGTTCGTTGTCATAAGTAACTTACTTACCTTGAATGATGCTTGCTCTGTGAGAATTGCAGACAATCAGTTGTGTTTCTCTTGTGTATAAATGGTAACATGTTGGAAGCTGTGACATAATATTGGAAGCTATGACATAACAGCGAACTTCTAGAATAGTGCGTTTGCAGTTGTCAGCTGCCCAGTGTTAAGTTGTGGACATTCATGCGATGTAGAGAAAAGAGAGGAGACCAGGCCAGTCTAGTCCAAATGAATCAACATATGTTGTATCCTATTGCATGATACATTGGTGCATATTTTAGGTTATGCAATTTCATTATGTTCGTTTGAGTATTTGTCACAGTGGGTTTTCTTTTTTGTTTTTGTTAAAAATGAACATCACATCAGTATTATTATAATCCGATATCACAAAGGAAGCCTATCAATTTAAGTCATTAGTTCAGACTTCGCACTCAAGGAAGATGGTAGGTGGCATACGTCCTTCACAATCGGTCGTTACACTAGTAGTTTAAGTTTGATCAGCTGTTGTTTTCAGTGTGTTTGTTATCATCTCTTTGAGCGGCCGCACTTCAAGGAATGTTTCAACTGGCTGTTTTCAACTTGAGGATGTTGGATACTGAAGCCATTCTGCGCATTTGTCTCGGACTGCTTTTTTGGACATGTTAGCCTACCTTTCTGAGCTTGATGAATTCACAATGATGCTCATGGTTAAATTTATTTCTGCGCATTCATCTCAGGCTGCTTATTTTGGAGATGTTGGCTGACCTTTCTGAGCTTGCTGAATTCATAATGATGGTTATGGTTAAATTTGTACCATCATGTATGGTTCAGAGGTCTTATATTTACTGCTTACTTACTATTACTTCCGATTACTGCTTACTTCCACTACCTCTGGTAGGCTGACTGATCAGTGATATTTGAACTGCAAAAATGTCTTACATTTAGGCCCTGTTCGGCAGCTCTCCGCTCCACGGCTCAGCTTCTGGAGCGGCCGGAGCGGAGCGGCGCCGTAGCCTATTTTTCTGGAGTCATCAAAGTGGCGCTCCGCCGGCTCCCATATTTTGGGGAGCTGGATGACTGCCGAACAGGCTCTTAATTACAGAGGTAGTAGTAAGCAGTAAGCAGCCTGTTGTGGCCAACAAACCAGAGACATATATTGTTGGAGGAATGTTAAGGTGCCAGACAGCAGGCTACATAAACCTGCTGCACTGCCCTGAAATTGACCGTGGCATGCATACGAAGATTTGACATCATACAAACCAAAGCATCTCCAATTTTTTCATCTACTCCCTCCGTTCGGAATTATTTGTCGCAGAAATGTATGTATCTAGATGTATTTTAGTTCTAGATACATCCATTTCCGAGACAAGTAATTCCGAACGGAGGGAGTATATCAGAGTAAACTATGCAGGAAGCAATTTGTACAAGTCCCGCCCATTTCGACAGCAGCTTGTTGGGAGGTTGGTTTTATATGGTACCCATCCCAAATTTCTCATGCCAAAGTTGCCAAAGTTACCAAAATGTGCTTACAGTTAGTTTGTGCTTACGTTCTTGGATACCTATACCCATTGGAGAATATCCTGTATTCTTTTTCTCTGTTTTTTCTTCGGAAAATCTAGCGACTAGATACTTTGGATAAGAGCTTTTTAACGGTACCCTATACTGCTCGGGACGAGGTGGGCCAGTATAACTAAATCTCACCATTGATTTCGTGTTCTTCGGAAAATCTAGCGACTAGATACTTTGGATAAGAGCTTTCTAACGGTACCCTATACTGCTCGGGACGAGGTGGGCCAGTATAACTAAATCTCACCGTTGATTTCGTGTGGGCAATATGGACAATTTTTCAGTACGTGAAGGCCTAAACGCGAATGTTGGTGGGGCAAGATGCCAGCCTATTTTGGAGTAATAGCTGGGACTTGACATAGCTTGCTCGCTCCCATGGCCGCCATGCTCTAGCTGACCTTCCTGCCGCCTGTCGTGTACTGCGACCCGACGCGCTAGTCTACCTTGGGATCACGTCGCTGTTTCTCGGTGGGAGCAAGACATGGTGGCCACGGCTCCGTCAGCGCCCTCCTCCAGTCCTCCGTCCTGCCTGGACGGCATGGCCAGACCATGAACTTCTGTACACGGCATGTTTCTGCATCAACGGACAACGACACAAAGTGGTTTGGTTGCCACCGTTGTGAACCAGGACAAAATGAGCCCGGTCTGGGGTATGCTCTGCCATGGGAGGGGCGCAGGCCAACGCCTCATGGCCTATTGGAGAAGAAGAGCACGGTCCGGGCCGAGGCCTACGCCAAGCTGTCGAGTGTTGGATCCACGCACGGGGAAAGAACAGGATTCAGGCTTATCGAAGGAGGGAAGACATGATGGAGAAGAGGACGATGCACTGTGATGGCCGCCGGAACACTACCAGCGTAGGTGGACGAGAACAACGGGCGGGGTGGGTTGGGGACTTGGGGGGCAGCTGAATTGAAGAAGTTCAAAAATGCCCTCAGAACATATATACCGTTGGTCGAGAAGGACCGGTGCTACCTATACTGCTCGCCATGCCGTTGGTCTGCTCGCAGCGGTACAGATCGGTCATGGGCGTTGGATTTCGCAGATTAACAGTCCATATTCACTACAGGGTACCATAAAAGAGCTCTTGGAGAACCATCTGTATCAACTAGGATGCGCTTGTGTTCTAGCGGAATTTTGTCACGGACATTGCAAAAATTTGAATCCTCGTTGAGTATGTGTCACTGTGCAGGCAATTCGGAACTAGATATCGTCCTGAAGATTATCAATGAATGTGAATGTGAATGGTCTTGCACGTGATCTTCTCATAGAGCATCAGAGCATTAATCAAATACTCTCTCCGTTTCACAATACATACCTTTCATTTATCAAAATATAGATATCAAAATATAGATATATCTAGACATGATTTAGTATATAGATACATTCATTTTTAGACAAATGGAAGTCAAGTATTTTGAAACGGAGGGAGTAAAAAACATCACCGATTGTCTCAGTTCAAGTATATGTACCTGCAGAAGTTCCGAAGCTAATTCGACTTCAAATATGTAATTTGAAGATGCCTATTCATCACTTCTCAGCATTCTTTTTTACTTTAGCACTATGTTAAGAGTTTTTGTAATTTCCCCATGCATATACCCAAGCCTCTATTCCAGGCAAGGTTTTTGCCCCAACGTTCATCCACTTGGATGAAAGTGAACCATGGTGAATTTTGGGCTCGGCACATGGTATTATTTTGGTAAATGGCTGTGTACAAACGCTTTGTGGATTCGGTGTTTAGTTTCAAATTTTTTGAACTTGTGTGCTGAATTCTTGGGTGCGGTTGGGTGCAGTTAGCGATTTTGCCGCTCTATGGTGAAAAACGGTGCCGCTTTCCATCGCCTGATCTGGAGGGTTCTTGCGTTTTTTGATCGGTACCGCTTTCATGTTTCGGTCTAGAGTCTGCTTTTTGTTTCTGGTTTGCGCCGCTGTAGTCGTTTGATCTCGAAACCTCGCCACATACCACCATCGCTTACGTCCTGGGGGTTATAAATAGATCGCCCTTCTCATATCATTGTGCTAGGTTTTCTTTGGGTTAGCATATATTGTTTCTATGGTATATCCTTCTTCCTGTCGTAACGGACCGCGGCGTCCTGCTCGGCCTCCTCCGTCGCGGGGAGCTCTGGTTGGCCGGTGTGGTGGTTCGGGTTGTCTTGCTGCGTCGGCCGTTATCTCGGCTCGGCCCGTATGTATGGAGCATGCTTCGTCCTCTGATGATCGGCCGTTGCCGCTGCCGCGCCCTGGCTGTCGGCAATTCGCTACTGCTGCCCCGGGCCTCCTAATCTCCCTTGACCTTCTTCGCGGTGTTGGCGGGCCTGGTGAGGATCAGCCACAGCTTCGGCTCCGGCATCGCCCTAAGTCCGTCCAACCGGCCGTTCGCGGCCGACGGTGACTACGTCGAAGATGTTGTCGATTGGTTACGGGCTGCGCAGAAACCGGGTGTCCCGGCGGCCGGCGCTTGCGTATCCCCTTGGCGGGCCATGGTCTCCGCTCGGACGTAGTAGGACGCCCTGTTCGGGGAGCATAGATCCTGCAGCAACAACCTCTACGACAACGACGATGACATCACCACCACCGGATAACGATCACTTGCCAGTGCGAGCGGTGTGACAGTGGCGAGGGCGGATGCTCCTGATGCAGCTGACAGCAGGTTGCTCTGTGGCGCCGACAAGGGGTTAGGTTGCAGCGTCGGGGCGGAGGGGAGGCGGTGCAGCAGACAATAGGATGGTCTCGAAGGCGGCCACACTGCGCAGGAGCGACTGGAGTCGGAGTGATCCGTTGTTAGCCAGGATCGGCTGTTGCTGATGATGTTGCGGGCATGTGGATGAGTACGTGGATCTCAACGTGAAACGTCCATCAGCAAGGCACGGCCTGGCGTTGCGCACTGCACTGCTATGTGATGTTGTTGAACATGAAGTGCACTCAAACCGCGATGCATGCCATCCGCGTTGTATCCCCTTGCATGGTCCGACGAGGTTTCGTGTACGTCCAAGTTCGTGTGATCATCTCTCTCTCTCTCTCTTATATTTTTTGTGCAGCTCAACAGCGAGGGAGATTTGCAAGTGGTCAAAATTCTGGTGCTATCATTGCTATGTAATAAGACAAGGTTTCTCCTGATCCTCTTTCTTCTTGATAATCCATATAGGGATTGCTTCTGTCGATTATTTTGAAGCCTTTTCTTGTAGACTAAAGGTTCAGAGATGGCCACTAACTGATTGGTGTTATTTAGCTTCAGGTCATTTTTGTGCTCTTAAGGTATAGTATCCCTTCCATCATTGCTGCAAACATTTACTATCTGTCCTTGGTGCAGGAATTTGCAACCGTTAAATCCACGGTGGTTCCGGTGTGGGATATATTCTTCATGGTCCCCTGTCATTTGCTGCATCTGATGTTAATTTGATGATATGGTTTTTGGGATGACCATGATTTACTCCCTTCTAATATTTGTTCTATGCAAGCATCAAGACTAAATAATATGGGTTTACCCCCTTATCATATTTGTTGTATGTAGGCATCAATACTAGAGATATGGTTTTAACCCCTTCTCATATTTTTTTGAACGATCCCTTCTCATATTTATTGTATGGATGCATCAAGCTATGATGAATTCGGATGACATACTATTAACTTACATAATAAGACCCTTACGGGGTGAAAAGCCGGAAGCAATTGCAAGGCATTAACAATCTGTTTTTCTTACTGAAGCTGAACAACTACCCCATATACAAGCTCTATCATGTTAACTACTGATGTGAACTTCCTCCGCTATCATTTCATTACGAACACAAAACCAATGGGCGGTCAAACAAGGATGCCTTGAATTACCAAGGAATCAGAAATTTATCATGCAATATCAATATGTATTCTCTTTATGTACAATTAATGTACTCACTCTTTTCATTCAATAAAATTTTTCTTTATGAAAGATTATAGCATTTGTACCAATATAATTTTTTTACATACACCATAATATAAAATTTGAGGTGAACACGTAAAATGTGAATAAAATAATTAAATAATTGGTATATGAAGTTTAATATTATTGCACATAGAATTTCTCACATAAAGTATCAACAGGCGCGGCGTGCCACCGCACGGGCATGAAAATTCAACATGGCTCGCTAGCAAGTAAGTACCCAACATAATGAATTTGCAAGACAAACAATGATCTTGGCGATAATATGCAATGATTTCTCCGACGTGGCACTTCTTCGCATTGTTGGGGAACGTTGCAGAAAACAAAAATTTTCCTACTCGTTTCACCAAGATCATCTAGGAGTTCATCTAGCAACGAGTGAATAGATGCATCTACATACCTTGTAGATCGCGAGCGGAAGCGTTCAAAGAACGGGGATGATGTAGTCGAACACGACGTGATTCGAATCACCGGAGATCCTAGCACCGAACGGACGGCACCTCCGCGTTCAACACACGTACGGAACAGCCACGTCTCCTCCTTCTTGATCCAGCAAGGGAGGGAGGAGAGGTTGAGGGAGATGGCACCAGCAGCAGCACGACGGCGTGGTGTTGATGGAGCTGCAGTACTCCGGCAGAGCTTCGCTAAGCAATAAGGAGGTGGAGGAGGTGTTGGGGAGGGAGAAGGAGGCAACCAAAGGCCAAAGACTCAAGGTATGAAGTCCCTCCTCTCCCCCACTATATATAGGGGTGCCAAGGGGGGGTGGCCGGCCCTAGGAGATCCAATCTCCTAGGGGGTGCGGCGGCCAAGGGGGTTTCCCTCCCCCCCAAGGCACCTAGGAGGTGCCTTCCACTAGTAGGACTCCTCCCCCTTGGAAACCCTAGGCGCATGGGCCTAGTGGGGCTGGTGCCCTTGGCCCAAGCAGGCCAAGGCGCACCCCCTACAGCCCATGTGGCCCCCGGGGATGGGTGGCCCCACCCGGTGGGCCCCCGGGACCCCTCCGGTGGTCCCGGTACAATACCGATAACCCCGAAACTTGTCCCGATGCCCGAAACAGGACTTCCCATATATAAATCTTTACCTCCGGACCATTCCGGAACTCCTCGTGACGTCCGGGATCTCATCCGGGACTCCGAACAACATTCGGGTTACTGCATATACATATCCCTACAACCCTAGCGTAA